>NW_016166007.1:0-22117 GCF_001687245.7 Rhagoletis zephyria | reverse complement strand
TTTAAGCGAAAAAATAAAAATCATATAATAATGATTTAATGCTGATTTAAATTATTTTACTAATAATGATTACTGTCCTTGATTGAAACCATTTTGCAGCGACACGTTCTTTTCCAGTTCCTTCTGATTATCATCGTTTATGTATTCAGTTACGCTGTATTCACTCAACCCCTCGCGTTTAGCATCGCGCCCGATCAACTCGGAATCTTCCCAATCTATTTTATCACCCATCGTTGAGGGAACTTTAAAAATCCCCTTCGAAATTTTTATGATTTCATTAGCTTTCTTTAACTTTTCAGTGCGTAAGGCACCCGGCGATAGTAGTGATACGATATTATCCTGTTTATGCGCACACGTGGCACTCGTTGTTGCGCAACCAGATCGCCTTTAAAATCCACCGGCCCATAACCGCCGTTCCAACAGTATTAGGCTAAAGAATGAGAGTACACAAAGTACGCATATGCAATGGATGAGTCGGAGTTGCGTCATTTTTAACCGACTTCCAAAAAAGGAGGAGGTTATCAGTTCGTCGGAATCTTTGTTTTTTTTTTTTTTTTTTTTTTTTTTTTTTTTTTTTTTTTTTTTTTTTTTTTTTTTTTTTTTTTTTTTTTTTTTTTTTTTTTTTTTTTTTTTNTTTCTTTAACTTTTCAGTGCGTAAGGCACCCGGCGATAGTAGTGATACGATATTACCCTGTTTATGCGCACACGTGGCACTCGTTGTTGCGCAACCAGATCGCCTTTAAAATCCACCGCTTACTCAACGGCCCATAACCGCCGTTCCAACAGTATTAGGCTAAAGAATGAGAGTACACAAAGCACTCATATGCAATGGATGAGTCGGAGTTGCGTTATTTTCAGCACCCGATTGGTGTGAATATGTTTGATTGTTGAAAAAGGAAAAAAAAACACTGATGTATTCACTGACGTATGTATTTCCGTACTTAATGCTTCTAGCATCTTTTACGGAGACTAGGCGCTTGGCGCATGTAGATTGATGTTCTTGCTGATAATTACAAGCTGGCGTTACTATTTTAGAACTCTTCAATTAAATTGAGTGCATCTGACAAGTTCAGGCATATGTTCTGATAAGTAGTGCTATCGATAAGACTGTACATATGTATGTGAATAGTTAGCTTGGTATCTTCGTGTGTGCCCAAAAGCTCTGCAAGCTCCGTTTGATAAACTATGTCTGGCTTTGAATGCCAAGTAAAAGTGGAAACAGATTTAAAACGAAGCGTGTAGAGCTGGTTTAAAATGCTGAATAATGTTGCTAGTAAGATAAAAGCTTAGCAAGTCGAAGTTTCCAGTCCACAGCGGCCCAGAGGCCTGCCTTTAAAACTAAGCGCCTTTGAAGGGAAATATAGACTTCTCAACCTTCTTTTAGAACTCAGAGCCCTTTGACCTCACTTTTCGATAGTTTTCAGATATTTTGGTGACAATTTGGTTTGCGGTACAGTGAAACCCGCTTAAGTAAAATTTTGTTCACTTTTAAGTTATAAAAAATGTATTCAACAATTTTTATTGAGCTTGAGGCCGTTTTTACTGAAAAACATATTGTGGAAAAGCAGCAATAATTTGAAGAAATGGTAGAAGTGATAGCTATTTCGGAAATCACCACNTATTAGCACACCGATTGGTGTGAATATGTTTGATTGTTGAAAAAGGAAAAAAAACACTGATTCACTGACGTATGCATTTCCGTATTGCTTCTAGCATCTTTTACGGAGACTAGGCGCTTGGCGCATGTAGATTGATGTTCTTGCTGATAACTACAAGCTGGCGTTACTATTTTAGAACTCTTCAATTAAATTGAGTGCATTTGACAAGTTCAGGCATATGTTCTGATAAGTTGTGCTATCGATAAGACTGTACATATGTATGTGAATAGTTAGCTTGCTATCTACGTGTGTGCCCAAAAGCTCTGCAAGCTTCGTTTGATAAACTGTGTCTGGCTTTGAATGCCAAGGAAAAGTGGAAACAGATTTAAAACGAAGCATGTAGAGCTGATTTAAAATGCTGAATAATATTGGTAGTAAGACAAGAGCTTAGCAAATCTCGAAGTCTCCAATCCGCAGCGGCCCAGAGGCCTGCCTTTAAAACTGAGCGCCTTTGTAGGGAAATATAGACTTCTTAACCTTCTTCTACAACTCAGAGCCTTTTGACCTCGCTTTTCCATAGTTTTCAGATATTTTGGTGACAATTTGGTTTGCGGTGTTCGAAGGATTATCTTCAAAGTCTACGTTCTAAGGATCACTATCTTAAGTAACCAGATATTTACGTCTAGTTTTATAATACCAACCATCTCTAAATGTCCATCTTAATGTTTTTAAGACCAAAATTTCATGCCAAGTGTTTCTCGATTGCGGAAAAATTATGTCTAGTTTTGATCTGACAAGAATGTTTCTTGTTCACTATTTATTTATATCTAATTTTTAAATTACCCATACATTATAACAAGTTTTTAAACGTTCAAAAATTGGTGTGCTATTTTTCAACGACCGAAAAATTTTAATCGTTTTTTAAATTAGCAGAAATGTATAACAATTTTAATATAATCAAAATTTTAAATAGTTTTTTTGAATACCTAAAAATTATGTTCAGTTTTTATCTGGATTTAAAAGAGCAAAATATTATGCTTAGTGCTTCAATGAACCGAATTTTCATACAATGAGTTTTGAAATTATCAATACATTTTTTAAATGTAAATATGTCCAAATCTCAAAATACAGAACAATTTGTTGTTTCTTAAATTACTAGAATTTTATATGCATTTTTAAAACAACCTAAAATTAATATCCAGTTTTTAAGTTAGCGAAAATTTTTTTTCACTTTTTAAATTATAAAAAATGTATGGTAAATTTTTTATGACCAAATTTTTGGGTCACAAAAATGTATTTCCAGTTTTAAAGTGACCAAAAATCGGTAAAATTTTTGTAGACTTAATTACGATTGCTAATTTTTAGCTGTATTTTAAAGTAACCCAAAATGTATGTGGTTTCTTGAAACAACCAAACTATTATGTCAAGTTTTAAGTTTAAGTTAAAATACATAAAATTTTTGTGGCCGAGTTTTCTTGTAGAGTTTCGGGTGACAATAATTTATGTCCAGTTTTGGAGGTACCAAGAATCGCTAGCATTTTTAATGCGTAATTACTTTTACCAGAAATGTATATCAATTTTTACGATATAATAAAATGTGTGCCCAATTCTTAAGTGAACCAAAGTTATGTTCATTCTTTTATATTATTTAAAATTTATTTTCCATTTTTATAACCAAAACTGTTTGCGGAATATAAGGTGACAAAAAATTTGAGCTTCCAAAAATTATGTCAATGTTTTAACCAACCATCGAAAACTGTTTCGTTATTAAAATTACCAGAAATTTCTCTCGATTTTTACAATAAATAAAATTTTGTGTCCAATTCTTACATTAACAATTAATTATATCTAATTTTTATACTATTTAAAATTGCTTCCTCATTTTTATAACTTTTTTAATTTACAAAACTTTTTGTCGAACCCTTAGGTGACACAAAATGTGTGCTAATTTATTTACTGAGCAAAAATGTATGTCCGCCTCTAGGTTCCAAAATATTATATCCAATTCTAAAGTGATAAAATGTTTTTTAAATGACCAAACATGTATATAAATTTCTTAGACGATTTAATTACTTATTTCCAGTTTTCATGTGACCTAAAGTGTGTGCAACTTTAAATTACCAAAAATGTATGTCCATATTTTACCCATGTGTAGTTTCGGATTTCTTCTGTGCTCCTAACTTACCCTGTAACTCCTACTACGAATTACCTCATTATTCAAATCATTATTGCATATTAAATACAGTTATTATNCTTCTTGTTGCTTTTTTTCGCTATTTAATTTCAAGGCGAACTTAGCACAGTGCGTAGGCAACTGGCTGAGTCAGTGGGATCGTCGGTTCGAATCCTACTGAAAGAAGTCTGATGAGGAAATGTGGTGATTTCCGAAATAGCTATCACTTCTACNTGCTTTTCCACAATAAGTTTTTCATTAAAAACGGCCTCAAGCTCAATAAAAATTGTTGAATATAATTGTCATAAGGCCATAAAATAACAAAAACAAATAAAAAATGTATGGTAAATTTTGTATGACCAAATTTTCGGGTCACAAATTTATTTCCAGTCTTGAAGTGACCAAAAATCGATCAAATTTTTGTAGAATTAATTACGCTTGCTAATTTTAGCTGTGTTTTAAAGTAGCCCAAAATTTATGTGGTTTGTTGAAACAACCAAAATTTTATGTCAAGTTTTTAAGTAACCGAAACACTGCGTTTTAAAATATATATGTTTATATTATTTAAAATTTATTCCCCTTTTTATGACCACAAATTTTTGCAGAATTTAATGTGACACAAATTTATGCCTAGTTTTGGAGTGAGCAAAAATGTATAAATTGTTTAATATGCAAATAACTTTGCTCATTAGCGAACGGCTTTTAAGAGGCAAAAAGTTTATGTCCTAATTTTAAGTCACCAAAAAATCATGTTCACTTTTTTAAATAACAAAAATTTATATCCAAACTTTAGGTGACAAAAAATGTGCGCTCCAGGTTACGAAATATTATATCCAAATCCAAAGTCATCAAAAGTTTTTTAAATGACCAAAAATTTATATAAAATTTTTAGACGATTTAATCACTTATTTCCAGTTTTTATGCGAACAAAAGTGTATACAATTTTAAATTACCAAAAATGTATGTATGTCCATATTTTACTTATGTACTATTCGGATTTTATTTGTGCTCCTTATATGATTTACCCACTAACTCCTACTATGAATTACCTCATTATTCAAATCATTATTGCATATTAAATACAGTTATTATAACTAACCACCTCAATTTGTAATTTTAATGGTTTTCCAATGCTTCTGTCTCTCCCACATTTAGCTTCTCAGTTCGCTGGCAACGGACTTGGATATTATGCTAAATGACCTGCGATCATCGCCAGGGTCAAGACTTCTACCGCCCACACATCATCTCCATCAGCGTAGTGCATCTAACTCCTCGAATGCCTCATCGCCACTGACTGTTGGTGGCGGAGGGGGAGGGGGAGGAGGTGGTTTAGTCGGAGGAAATGGTGGACTGAGTGGTGGTGGCGGGCAGACAACAACCGGTTATCTGCACAGTGCATGGCGAAATAACCACAGCAATCAATTTAGAGAGCAACAACAACAACAACAACAACAACGGAATGCACCACAGCTGCAACAGGAGAAGCGACAACAGCAACAACAGCAGCAATCAAGACAATCAGCTTTAGCGCATATAATACCAGCCCACACGTTAACGGCTACAACTACAACTACTACAATAACCACCACGGCATGCACAACGTCTATACCACAACGTTATAATCGCTATCAGCACCAACAAAAGCAACCGCAAGCGCATCGTTGCTGCGCTTCAGCGGCAAATGCTTGCAATCAAACGCGAACGCGCAACGCCACCCGATCTACAAAAATAATAGAAACAGCAGCAGGTGGCGCAAAAACCACAACTACAACGGCAAGCGCAAAGGCAGTTACAGCAGCAACAAAAACAACCAGCAGCAGCAGAACTCGCAATCAGCAACGACTCAATCAGCCTGCAATGGCGAACAGGTCCATCGCCACCAGTTCAGCAGCGACCACGACCACCAGCACCAACACCACCACCACCAGCGGCTGCAGCGGATGTGAATTGGTGGCAATAGCCGGAAATGTTGCGCCAGTTGATGCTGCCATCGGCGCTGCTGATGCATTGCATTGCAATGGACTGTCGGCCGAGGTGCGGCGCATAGAGNTGCCTCAGCGGCAAATGCTTGCAATCAAACGCGAACGCGCAACGCCACCCGAGCTACAAAAATAATAGAAACAGCAACAGGTGGCGCAAAAACCACAACTACAACGGCAAGCGCAAAGGCAGTTACAGCAGCAACAAAAACAACCAGCAGCAGCAGCAGCAGAACTCGTAATCAGCAACGACTCAATCAGCCTGCAACGCCGAACAGGTCCATCGCCACCAGTTCAGCAGCGACCACGACCACGACCACCAGCACCACCACCACCACCACCACCAGCGGCTGCAGCGGATGTGAATTGGTGGCAATAGCCGGAAATGTTGCGCCAGTTGATGCTGCCATCGGCGCCACTGATGCATTGCATTGCAATGGACTGTCGGCCGAGGTGCGGCGCATAGAGAAATTGCCGTTGTGGTCATATCAGCACAAACAGTTGCAGCAACCGCAAAAGCTGCAGGTACAATTGTTACAACAACAGCAACGTGCCACTAAAGCTTTTGCCGTTATGCATGCGGCTACAGCGTCAACAAAAACAACAACACAAGTAAATGTTACAACAGCCGCAATAACTACGCCAGCTACAGTGGCGGCCAGCAACCAGGACGCGGTCAGTAGGACGCACAATTTAGGCGATGGCCGCGTCTTGTCAGCAACAGGAAATGCCATTAGTGGTGGCCCATATGGTGGTTCGAGTGCTGGTCGTGTTGCAACTGCAGTAACAACTAGTAGTGTGACAACCCTCAACACAGCATCAACAGCAGATATGATGGACTATGTACGCGTCGAGGGAAATGTCGTAAGTGGGGGTGGAGCAGTTGACGACGTATTCCGGATGAGCTGGCTGCCACCAACGGCGTTATTTTTTGGGTGAGTACAAGTCAAAAGTTCACTATTGGTAAACGATTTAAAATTTAGGAGAATTTACGCAACTTTTTATATCTGTAGAAGCTCATAGCTTCAGAGATTTATTGAAACCAAGACCGAATGTATTAAGTTATAAAGCAAGTTACAGCTGGACCCACTTCTATGTTAACCCAGTTANATGGCGACCAGCAACCAGGACGCGGTCAGTAGGACGCACAATTTGGGCGATGGCCGCGTCTTGTCAGCAACAGGAAATGCCATTAGCGGTGGCCCATATGGTGGTTCGAGTGCTGGTCGTGTTGCAACTGCAGTAACAACTAGTAGTGTGACAACCCTCAACACAGCATCAATAGCAGATATGATGGACTATGTACGCGTCGAGGGAACTGGCGTAAGTGGGGGTGGAACAGTTGACGACGTATTCCGGATGAGCTGGCTGCCACCAACGGCGTTATTTTTTGGGTGAGTACAAGTCAAAAGTTCACTATTGGTAAACGATTTAAAATTTAGGAGAATTTACGCAACTTTTTATATCTGTAGAAGCTCATAGCTTCAGAGATTTATTGAAACCAAGACCGAATGTATTAAGTTATAAAGCAAGTTACAGCTGGACCCACTTCTATGTTAACCCAGTTAAGTATCTCAGAGTTAAATTTTTGTTTTACTAACCCAGACATTGAAAACTGGTTCGTGGAAGTAAGAACTAATTCGAAAAAGAAAATATGGAAATAAGTAATGTTGAAAAATAGTGTTCCTTTTTAGAGCACCGACGTTTCAGAGATAATGTTTCAGAGTTTAATGGGTTAGCTAATCTCATGATCTTGAGATAGGTTAGATTAAGGTGTCTGTCTCAAACAAAGAAGTAAAAAGGCCAAGTGGTCCATTGGGCCGCCATTGAAGAGAGACATCTCCATCTTCACCAATTTTATCTTTCCCTGAAATTNAAATTTACGCAACTTTTTATATCTGTAGAAGGTCATAGCTTCAGAGATTTATTGAAACCAAGACCGAATGTACTAAGTTATAAAGCAAGTTACAGCTGGACTCACTTGTATGTTAACCCAGTTAAGCATCTCAGAGTTAAATTTTTGTTTTACTAACCCAGACATTGAAAACTGGTTTGAGGAAGTAAGAACTAATTCGAAAAAGAAAATATGGAAATAAGTAATGTTGAAAAATAATGTTCCTTTTTAGAGCACCGACGTTTCAGAGATAATGTTTAATGGGTTAGATAATCTCATGATCTTGAGATAGGTTAGATTAAAACAAAGAAGTATAAAGGCCAAGTGGTCCATTGGGCCGCCATTGAAGAGAGACATCTCCATCTTCACCAATTTTATCTTTCCCTGAAATTAAGTCATTGCGTATGATTTATATAGCGCGTAATATTGGGCGCACTCAACAGCTGGAGTGGCTCGATGAAACGATATCGTGCTGTAGCTAGAGGCGGAGATAGCGTTATACGAGATCCACTTTCTTTTTCATTGAATTATATATGTGACCTGAGGCCCAGACTCAGCAATATATGTATGTACATATTGCGAAGCTAGCTCATTTACGATCTTTCTAAAGCCTATAACAACCTTGGAGTTGGATGACTAGAAGTTTATATAAAAAGAAAACAAAAGTTTTAATGGTATTAATTTAAAAAAAAATTGCTTATAAGTTGTTTAAGAATATAATAAAAATTAAGTTGAAAATAACGATATACATATATGAAGAAAAAGATGACGATTTGGATACCGATAAAAGTAAATGATTGACCCATTCTTACCACACTTAGGGACACGAATTTCGATACGATACGATACCATATCGATACTTTTGGCGTTCGATACCGATATTTTCTACATGATAGTTTTAAAATGATCTTTTTTGGAATCGAGTACCAGAACCCTAGTATCGTATCGAATGGCATAAACTCACAGTACAAGGATAATGTTATTAACAATTCTTCCCGATATATATTGGACTTTAAAGATCAGAAATTTGTAATATAGTTAGGATTGCATGTGGTGGAATTTGAACCCGCGGCCTCGGTGTTTTAAGTGAACACCGCAATCTCTACATGTTGTTACACAATATGTTAGTGTTTGACCGAGATTCTCCTCCGATTTGTCGCGCGCGCCTTAATGTTGTGGCACGGAAGGGGGGGGTCCCTACAGTTTTAGGTCGACTGTGAACGGCGATTATGTTTTACTGGGAAGCTGTTTTTCATTTTCAAGCTTTGCGAACTTCTACCCATTGCACCACAGCAGCCTATACACGGACCTATATTCAGATAAATTTTTTGGATTTTGGTATCGATATTTAGAATATCGAGTCTTTTTATTACGATATTAATGAGTACCCGATATTTTTAAAGCGATTCTTTAAATGAGTACCATATCGATGCTTTCTGCTCGATATCGTGTCCCTAACCACACTTCACCATTCTCTCCACACTTCAACTCAACTCACCTGAAATTGGGAATTAGGCTTTTAAAACCTTTCGTGATTCTCGAGACTAAATCCAGATTTTTAAGACTATTTCGGGATTCTCGAGGTTATTTCGAGATTTTCGAGACTATTTCGGAATTTTCGTTACATTTATCAATCTTCTTATCGATATATTTATCAATATTGTTATCGAAATAATTATTGATGATAAGCCACAATTTAGCGTTGCCTTTTCTTACGGCAATGCAAGACTATACACTTATTTAATAGATATACAGATATATATATATATATACATATGAAATCATGAACTAAGCTCGATTGCAGTAAAGCAAATAAAATGTGTAAATTATGTATTAGTTTTATGATATCCTTCGTATTTATTATAACTTCATCTTCAAGTTTGAACCAACTGCAAGAACTCCAAGGCAGAACGAGCAAATCTCCCAATTAAACTGCTGAATCCTGTCAACGTGTCAGCAGCAGCCAGCTCGTAGGTACTTCTCTTCATTCATACGTGCAACACGAACGCTTTCGCAAATGATTATTGCGCACCTATGCTGTTGCACGTACGCGACTCCTACCCACCTTTCCATTGTCAGGCAGACTGGACTTTGGCAGGGTGTGCTCATATGAACTAATACGCAAGTTCATACACAGGTACGTAAATATGTATATCCTACATATGTTCCCGCGGTGTAGCAAGTCCTTTACACTAGCATTGCTGCTGGCTATTTACTTTTTATTGCTAACAAAACATCTTTTTCTAGATCATCTTTCCTCGAAGCTTCATCGAATAACTATAAAATGCGGACTAAGAGTTGGCAGATATTTTTATATGAGTATACATAAGTATCCCTTATGAATGTTTGTATGTTGGTAGATATATTTATGATGTACCTGTGTGCCTGTCTGTCCTCTGTCTGCATGCCATTGTTATTATGCGGGCGGATTTCTTAATTTTACAGTTTCGTGTCGCAGGCAAACCGACGACGCTTGCCTCATCTCGCTCTGCTGTCTTTTGCTTAGGTCTTCCTATACCATCTACTATGAACTCTGCACAGTTCTTCTTGCACCATTTTTGGTGTGTTTTATTGCTTTTTTGGCTCTTGAATTTTTTATGAATTATATTTACACGTATCCGCTTCGTGTTCAATGATTTTTCAACTATATATTAGACAAAGCAGTTATTGTTGTTGTTGTCGGTAGTGCTACAGAACTACTACATATGTACATATGTGCATTAGGGTGGTCCAAAAAAATGCATGTGCAAAAGTAAAGTCGGAATTTTTTGCTCTCACCCCCTAGGATTGTTCTATACCGAAAAAAATATATCCCCATTGTTTTTTTTTTTTATCAAAAAATATTTAGAGGTCGCTCAAAGCACCCAAAGTTTCCATGTATTTTATATGGGGAAAAACAACGTTTCGTAGAAATGGTATAGAACTCATAAAAATCAATATTTTTCTATCGGAAAACTCTGTTTATCTGCAGGAGATTCCGAAAAAAAAATCCCAAATTTTTTATTTAACCATTTTTTCATCGCAACTATATTTTATAGGTCCGCCAAAAACCCAGAAAAACCACGAAAAATGCAATCGGGGATCAATAAAAAATCGTTAGTATTAACAAATGGTTAAATATACAATTGGGTTGATTTCAAATCAAAAAATAGGGATACTTTTTTTTTTTGATAAAGAACAATCCTAGGGGATGAGAGCATTACGATTCCAACTTTACTGTTTTTGGACCACCCTAATATACATACGTAGTACAAACGATTTCTATGTGGGGAGATGTTAGAAGACACAACTTCATTTTTATGCTTTTGTGCCGCATTGTTTCGAGCTCAAGTTGTAGCTTTTGTTATTTTTATTATTATATCTTTCTTGCTGTTGCTGCCACTTTTATTGGTTTGGCATTTGTGGCTGGTCATCCGCAATTACTTTGCTCTCTGATGTAACTCACATTGCGCACTTATTTCGTTGCCCTTATCTCCTTTGAATAGGTATTTTGAAGGAGCTATGGCTTGCCCAGCAGTCTGGCAACGTTTAAGTGCTCGCTGAGGCAATGGCGACGCGCGTCCAGCAAACAATTTTGCACTGGAGATCCCTGCACTTACGTATATATGAATTTGTATATACATACGTGTTGCAGACATCCGCAACTTCTTTGCTTAGCAAACTCTCCACCACCTTCTACGCTCATTCCCGCTTCTTCCATTGAAATCTGCTCGTTATTGATTGAATTTTCAGTCATTCATTTAACGTTTCAGATCTTTACTCACCTCCGATTGTGCAATGAAGACGACAAAAAGTCGTGAGCTGCTTGTCGACTGAATTTCAGTCAAATATGTACATATTTATAATTTTTTAGAGACATCACGCAGAGAAATGCAATGGCGTAAAATTATTTTCGAGCTCGGAACTAATAGTGTAAATGCAAGAAAACTTAAAACTAACTAGATTCTTATCACATTCAAATTACCTAAATCGGATTTCAGCACTCCGAAATTACCTTACGAATACATATTTTCTAACATCTAAAGCCGATTGGGTCTTATTGGTAAAACGTGTGCCGGATTGACTCGGGAGCACCAACTCTGACCGAGGGTAATACTGGTGTTACCTAAAAGCATTCTCAGGACGTCTGCACAGAGATTGGAGTGACAATGCAAGCGGAAAAAGCGGAACAAACGCTCGACGTGGATCCGACTTTTTTCATACGATGTTGCGGTATTTCTAAATATAAAAACGATTTTTCCACTGCCGCAACGTCGGATCCAGTTCGAAATTGATTACACACCAAAAAAGAAAAAGAGAAACAAAGTCCGGCATGCAAAGTGCTCATGCCAGTGGTGGAAAATATATAGGATCATTCCCCTTCCAGGAAGAAGCCGGACTACAGCACAATTTTCTTCCAGTCCCGAATGACAGAACCTACGGAGTACCACTCGCCCCCAGCCTGACGAAGCACTTTAAACCTGCCGAACCCCAGCATGGATTCCGGAAAATGCTCCGCACCACTACATCATTAAAAGCTATAATGACCCATGCTATGGTCTGTATGAACGAGAACCATGTGATAAGACGGTTTCAGGTCCAGTTGATCTGTCTGAGTCATTCGACATTGTAAATCATACAATCTTTTGCCAAAATGTCCTGTAACCATCGCTTCCAGTTCGAATGGTATGGTGGTTAACCAGCTACCTATGGGAAGATGAAGAAAGACAGGCGAAAGCGCACAAAACGCCCGGCAAGTGGAATGGCACCTGCACGACCAGAGAACAGAAATCCAGCTTTAGCATAGACCACCCGTTCGACGCAGAACGATACAGAGCGAAAGAACTGACGAGAGTGACCTCATTCACTCGAGCACAACTTCGTTCTGGGTGGTGCAACAGGAACTCAACAGCTACATCTCTCGGTAGAGCTCAGAAGTGGCAAACACTTTTCCGGAATGTGGCAAGGTCCACGCAACACCAGGTCTCCACCTCAAATCCGACAACTCTGACGCCTGCGGCACTATGGATTGCACTCATGGTCGTTGCCAGCTTCCTCGGCCTAAGACTAGCAAGTGTAGAGGATGAAGTAAACGACTCAAGACGAAATATTTGGGAGTTGAGAACAACAACTGCCTTTTCGTGAAATGATCTACCAAAGCTAAGTTTGTGATCTAACAAGAACAGTTCTACTTAATGACGCAGCTGTGAGTGAATCTATGCCATCAAATAAAATTACCATTAATGTACTTTTTGGCTATCGGAAGGCTTTTGCTCTTATCAAAGAAAGATGTTCAATTTTAAACGCAAAAAAAAACTCATGAGATAACTTTTTCATGGAACTTAAGGACCTTAATTGGGCAGTGCTAAAATCCACAGAATCTTTCCACGCACAATGAGATCGAAATCCGTTAGAGACTCGAAGACTCCATCAAAAATGAGTCCTCGAGACTCACTTCAAAGGCTGCTACCTGCGTACGGCCATGATTTCTTTATATACAGCACGCGATCATAAGCGCAAGAACTTAAAGCTTCTCAGACACTCAGGTATTCATTGAGCCCTTTTTTAAACCATGTCTACGTATACTGAGTAGACCCCTCAGGAGGATACTATGAGTTTCTGACGTTCTCGAGCTTGTCTGAATAGATCACCGATGAGTATGTCTAAAATCGAACCGTAGAAGGCCGCTTAATACCATCAGATGCATTACTGAGGTGCCTTGATCATCCGGTAGCGGTAATCCATATAACTCAGTTCCCTACAGGATATTGCTTAAAAGTCCACACAACCATTTTCCCTCACCTTCTCTTTATGGTAGTTCACCTCAGTCAATTTTTCTTGCCAGCTATAACCATTGGTTGGTTAGTTACAAACCACACATTTATTGTTACACACACTCTTTGCTTGCAATAAAATGTATCGCATCGGAAGTGCTTGGAGGTTGCCTTGTTATCGCGTCACGCCGCGGCTTTGTTTTTACCGAATCGCTCAAAACTTATGGTCACTAGCTGCTGGCGCATCGTTAACGTGTGCCAAAAAGTTTACCTCCAATCAACTATTTGCTCTTGTCTGTCCACCTAACTGTCCGTTTTTACGTTACGTGCACATAAATTTCTTATATGTAACAAAAATTGCAAATAAAAACAAGCATTACACACAAGTAGTCATATGTACTAACAAATATTACTTTTTATGCGCAAATATGCCACTCACACTGAGCTACATGGATTTGTACCCATGGATTTGTACGTTTGCGCACACTTACCCACATTTCTCGATTATAACATAAAAGCGCAAATATTTATTCTTGCATAGTAGATTTTCTATTTGATGACATTTTGGCAAACCCGCTTCGAAATGCCCAATTGCTGTTGATTTTAATTAGTACCCAGTTTTGATGAACTAATTTTGGCACGAATCGATTTGTGGATTTTTGTTGTCATTTCAGTGACGTTTGAGCTAAAACCGATTCTTGCCAGTGGTGTTTGTGGCGATTTAATGCTTTTCGGTAGAAATGGCCAATATTTGCTTAACAAAGTGATCATTTTGCGCATTTCATGGCAACCTTTTATATTTATGGGATGGAGTAAAATTGATTGAAATCGAAAATTATTGTCAATCTTTGACCTATCAATGCAGAAAGGGCAGATGGATTTGTCATGAACGAGTACTTCATTTAGGTGTTTGTATCAATAAACGTAGCATCTCTTTAACGAAGGTAATGGTAGCGTTCTATCCTCTGGGATTGCAAAGACAATGTAGTATAGAAACTCTCACCATCCATTTCTTTTGAACGTAGAAGTGCCTTCATACGCCTTTTCGGGCATAAAGTCAGCAGTGCATCAACAGTAGTCGGAGGTGTTGTACGGTAAGCTCCCACATAGTACCCGGAGATCGTTCTTTGATGTTTGGTAAGCAGATTTCCCATGCAATTGATTGACAGTCCACCATCTCGGAGATGCTAAGCCGATAATGGGTCTGATCGAAGACAGTGTGAATCCAAGGAATATCTCTAGGAGCTCTACGACAATAGTGGAGATAATGAAATACTATATCCTCCACTTCTTTGTTTTTGTATCTTCTGCTTCATTTACGAAACTGTACACTTTTCTGCTGTGGGTGTTCACTTAAAAAGTAATGAACCGTTTAAGCAGAAATGGTGTGAGATATATACTCTTACCTTAGAAAATATAGGGGTCAGACAACTTGTACCTTGTACGAGTATCTATGAGTGGTAGCTTGAAAGCAGCAAAAGGCATACCAGTACGTTCTTTTGCTGGAAAGGTCTGCTTGGTCATACCCAATACCAGGACTCCCTGCACACATTGGAATGTCTCTTTTAAACGAAGATCAGCAAGAGCTGTCATCTGCCGTATCACTGGATCCAGTACTATACTAGTCTCTCGTTATGCCCGACTTTTCAAACAAAGATAGAGGGCTTTGGGGTTTACGAAAGAACTGTTCAACGCAAAATCGGTGGCTCTAATGGTGGGAGTGACGGTTACCAAAGAAGATAGAAATTCGAACCATAGACGCTTTATAACGACATGGTTTAGGTAAGCTTATCAAAACGTTTCGATGAAATGATCCTTCGACTCGGCACCCATGGGTTAACGACGTAAGCAAGGGCGCCGAAGAACACAATAATGGAAGAACAAATGCCGAAGGAGCTGTGCACACTTGGTGTGAGACATTTTGCGGAGCTTTGCAAAAGACAAAGGAAATTGGCGAAGGTACAAACCGGAAACCTAAGAGGCTTTAGGAAACCTTAACCGACTCCAGTCGAGGCCAAAATTTATGTATATGTGATATCTTTGACTATATTAGTATCGATTTTGGAAGGATCAGCGTTGATATAGAGATTTACGAAATTGCGAAAGATCTGCCCGTAGACTGCGAGGTTTTGGGTTAAAACCTGTAAAACTGTCAAAAATCAAAAGAAGCCAGAGAACCGAGTACGGGAACGCAAGTAGCATGAGCTGAAGTATAATTTAGGATGAAGAACACAATAAACGTGACAAAAATGTACCCGTATGTAAATGTGTACAATTGTAGGGCAAAGCAATTTATGGCTACTGTAACAAATATACACACTTCAGCATTCATTAACTCTCATATTCAGCAATTATTGGTAAGCTATCTACATACATATGTACAAATGTAGGTATGGTGTCAACCAAGTCGAAAGCAAGCAAGCCGACTGTCAGCCATTCAACTGAGCGACCCAGTTGCACATTACCCATAATATGTATGTACGTATGTATATATTATTATTATTACCATTATTATTATTATTGCTATTATTGTTGCTGTTGCTATTTGTTATTAGTTATTATCTAATGGTGTCACTTGTCACACCAATGAATAAGTAAGTAAATGTGTAAGCGCGTATTGCATGGCATGCGAGTATAACATTTCAATTAAACAAAGTGACAGGAAATCCTTTCCAAATGCAAAAAAGCAAAAATATACATATGTGTAAGACCCCTTTCAGACATGTCCAGTCTTGCTTTCAACTCTGCTCGGTTCGTAGGCGAAGGAGGTGAGAAGAGAGGACACACCGAGCAGACTTGAAAGCAAGATTTGACGCGTCTGAAGGGGGTCTAAGTTAAACCGAAAAAGCAACAGATACAGGAATGAGAAAAAGTTGAAGAAACACATAACTAAATAGTAGTGAAGTGCAAAAAACGCAAAAATTTAAATGCTATGTACATACATACATACGCACATGCAGCGGAATATTTGTATTTGTGTTTATGGAAGTTAATGTATTTTAGTGCGCCATGGAAAAGAAACTGTCACTTAATTAGACACACTACTCACATGTCAAGCGTTAAGCGGTTAAAATATGCAGGCGCTTTAGATTGCGGTTGCGGCTGCGGTGGTGCCTGGTTTACGTTATTTTGAGTTGAGTTCAGAGTATCGATGTTTCAAACGTTGGGTTTGTGGATTGGTTGTTAGCTGGTTGATTGCGTTGTTGAAGACACTTCATATTGTTGTTGTTGTTGTTAGTTTTTTTGCGCGCGAAAATTACAATAAACTGGTTTTGGGCATAATTGACGCCTATAAATGACAATTTGACACGAGATGGTAAAACAAAAAATACTCAAAAGTCGGTCAGATAAATACCAGACGAGTATGTAAGAAACAATAAATGAAAAAAAAAACAAACAATGTATCAGTGAGTTTAGTAAGTATAATAAAATTCAAATATTTGTCTTTCTTTAATACCTTTTTAAGTCGATACTGCG
Source organism: Rhagoletis zephyria (assembly GCF_001687245.7). Taxonomy (NCBI): domain Eukaryota; kingdom Metazoa; phylum Arthropoda; class Insecta; order Diptera; family Tephritidae; genus Rhagoletis; species Rhagoletis zephyria. Next base: position 5,243 of record NW_016166007.1, on the reverse strand, counting down.
TACTGGAAGTTGTGTTGTAATAAGAAGGAGAATCCCTTATATAGATAAGTAGTAAATGAAAGCGTCCCTTCTTGAATATCTGACTGGCCCTTAATATGCCTTCGACGTCTCTACGTCCACAAGAAAAAGCCAATATTGAGCCTCGGAGGTCAGACCAATTTGGTGCACGTGAATTCGCAGTCGCTTAGGACCGATATTCATTTACTGGCTCCGGCTACGATATGCCGGACATTTCAATAACAAAAAAAAAAACTAAACATTTCAAGCCAAACTCTTTTTCTCTCTAGTAGCTCACTCAACGCAAAAAAGTTATGAAGTTATTGAAAACAACCTATCTTGTCTTGTCACTGTTGAGCCAATTGGTACGGCATAGCTCGAAAAGATGTTAAATCGCCTTGTACATTTTCAACAAAATGGCCTCTTATTGCAAAACTCGTTGCTTTGTGATAATTTGAGGAATTTTCTACTTCTTCCACCTGTTGTTCTCTGAAAAGTGCAGCTCTAACCAACGATACTGCTGTTGTAAATTTGAAAATTAATTCATTACATTTGTATATGCATATACATATGTATGTATGTATTTATGTATATACAAACCACAATCTGATATTCCATTTAACATTTACAACTACAAGTGCTTGACATTAATTGATATAATATGCAAATAAGTTAGTCAATTAATAAAGATGTAATTAAAACATGCCACAAATAAACTAATTTATTAACACCCTCCAAGTGTAATTAATATTGAATTGTAGAACAAATTATCTGCTGTAATCGCGAGGCAATTAAAAAACTCGCTGCTTGCAAGATATAGCGCACAAATGACTCACATTTTTCGTTGGCTATAACACATTTCAACCGTTTTTTTAAGGCGGTAAAAATGTGGCAAATTGAAGTGGTGATAAATTTTACAAAATTTATAGAGTACAAAATTAATAGCAAAAAATTAGTTATACTTGAAAATATACATATATGTACATTGGACTGCATCACCAAAAAAAAGTTGCGGTTTTCCGCCGGGATTACAAAATTTATTATATTTTAAGACGTCCACCAAAATATTTCGGAAAAATATTAAGATTTAAGCGAGCTGGCCCGACTTGAAAATACCTCCACAAATGGAGTTTTTTATGAATAAAAATAATTTCTTAAAGAACATTTTGAAAAAAGTCCCCTCAGATGACAAAACAAATTAGGCTTAAAAATTCTGCAGAAAAATATTTAAAAATCTTTTCAACGGAATCGTAATAATGAGATTTTTGATGCTGTTTTAATACGCTTTTCAAAGATTGATTTACGAAAAACTTAAATAACTGGGCCAAAACTATTCTGATTTAGACTTATGGGATCTCGGTAGAAAGGTATTTTCCCACTATTTTTATTTATGTGCAAAAAAAGTCATTCGTGTCCCAATATTTTAATTTTTCAAATACCAACACATCTTGATTAAACTTTGAATGATATTCGTTCATCCTACCTTTCTCTTTCATCCTTTGAATGAGTTTATTAGCAAGTAAATAAAAAGGGTGAGAAAACACCTTTCCAATGATATCTCACAAGTCTAAATCGGGAGAGTTTAGGCTCAGTTATTCAAATTTTTTTTACCCCAATCTTTGAAAAAAGTTAAAAACAGCATCAAAAATCTCATTATTACGATTCCGTTCAAATTTTTTTTTTTTTAATTTTTTTTAATATTTTTACGCAAATTTTTTAAGCCGTTTTGTCATTTAAGGGTATTTTTTCAAAAAAAAATCTTCAACAAACTATTTTTATTCATAAAAAACTCCATCTTTGGAGGTATTTTCAAATCGGTCCAGGTCACTTAAATCTTAATATTTTTTCGAAATATTTTGGTGGACGTCTTAAAATATAATAGATTTATAATTCTAATGGAAAAATAGNCTTTTATATGGGGAGTGATGCAATTTAATGTACATAAATACATATCTTCATTTCTAAAATATGTGGTTTTGAAGAAAAGTTAAAGTAAGCTTTATTTATAAAATATTTTTGAGGAGGGTTGCCACCAATTAATAAAGAAATATTTTTAGAGAGGTATGCCACCGGTTAAAAAAGTATAAACATCGTTTCATGTAAACAAAGTGCCATACAGAAACGGCAAATTTAGTTAATATGTGGCACAAAAATTGGCCAAGTCATTTGAGCTTTAACTTGAATCCTAGAATTCCCAGGGATGCGAAATATCGAGTTGAACCGAGGGCAAGGGCTAATTGAATTTTATATATTTTTAACTATGTTTGCCTTTTTTGGAAGCATTTCGAAACGAATGTGGCTGTCAAGGTTTCGACATCTTTTCGAGCTATGCCGTAGCAATTGGCTCAACAGTGACAAGACAAGATAGGTTGTTTGCAATAACTTCATAACTTTTTTGCGTTGAGTGAGCTACTAGAGAGGAACAGAGTTTGACTTAGATTTTTTGTTTAGATTTTTTTTTTGTTTTTGAAATGTCAGGCATATCGTAGCCGGAGCCAATTTGAATTTGATTCAATCTGCTCGCTCTGATTTAAGGAGCATGAAAGAGTTACGGCTCTCAAGGAGTTTCTGACATGATGTAGAAATGATCAGGAAAGGAAGGTTCGTCGGAAACATGCCAGTGCCAGGAAAAGTATTTGTAACTAACGTGATGCAAAAAATTTCTCCCTTGTTAAAAATCCTACCAGCAATTGACGTTTAAACTAGTTTGGGATACGCTTTGCTGAGTATCTCCAATAAGTTGTGGTGTTCGTTTTGATGTTGTCACCCAAAAAGAAGCCCCTAGAATTGTACGCTGCCGCTGAACTGCGGTTGGTTATTCACGCCATAAAGAAAGGACTTTGCATGCATTGTGCCTAGGTTCTCTCGACTGGCACTGCGCAGATCTAAACACTCCGCCACGGTGGCCCTGATACCACTTCTGACTTCCGTCAATATTCCGCAAGACTCGAAACCTTCCCCCATTGTTCCGGTGCTGCTAGAACCTTCACTCAATGTGTTGCCTACCAAATATTTAGGTGTCTTAGGGCATTCGCTCAAAGCGCTTACCTCCTCAAACTTTTGAGCTGCTTACGCCAGTAGGCTTTGGGGATGACGGGGCAAAACTTGTTTATGAGAACTCCGCAGCAGTCCTCAAGACGTAGGAGAAAATCATCGTTAATGGCGCATCCTACATGACGCTGCTTCCCTTTGAAACCATCAACTCGGATTACCAGCAAACGTTGTTGGGTAAATCTATGGAAGGGCTTCAGAACCTCTGCTGCTTTGAAGATTTCAGTGATTTAAGATCAAGCCCACAAAAGCGATTGCATCTGTACATGTTTACTTATTTCCATTTCGACACCCTCATGTGTATTTGTACACAGTTTTGGTGGAGGTTCACCGGCAGTATGACCATAATGTAAGAGTCGCACTACACCTAAATAAAGCCAGCTAACTTTCAATATGATCGTGTGGAAGCGAATACATAGTGTGAAATAGCATCTAAGATTGCTCTGTCATAAGACTAACAAGATATGGTTCCCGAGTTTAAGGAGCTGAAAAACCACAAGATAATCTATTAAGTGTGAAAGTGAATTGACAATAGAACTTTAACCTTAAAATCTGGTTTCTTATTGCTCCATCGATACATTTCTTTTCTATATCAAAATTTTTAAAAATCTGATGAGAACATCTGTCCATTTCCGACAACTCAATCTGATTTCCTTTGTTGTTCAAAGCTAATTATTTATTACAATTATGCAGTTTTCCTTTCCTTCTTTGATTACCTCACGATTATGTAGTATCCATTCATAGAAAACAAAGTAAATTTACTTTCATGATCCCACTCGCTTTTGACAAAGCTACTGTCAGTATTACTGTAGTTACTAACTGACGTGCAATTAACTACTGTAGTTGAATAATTTTTCCACCACAAAGTATGTAATTAGCGGTCAATAAAATCCGTTGTAAAGTTGAAAGTACCACTCGAAAATTTTATGCTACTCCACACAATTTTTTTTATATAACTTACGAGTACATTTACTTATGTACAACTTTGTGTGTACTTTTTGCGTGCATTCGTACTGCATAACGGTGCTATCGCATAGAATCGTTTGCATTTAAATGCCAGCGATCAACATTAAATCGTCCATTTGGCCAGTGGGCCAATTGCCAATTGTCCAAAACATCAACTGGCAATTAACCGCTGGCGATTGCAATAAAAATGCAGATATTCATAAATATCAACAGAGTTACAGAGTTTTTCGTAGAATCAGTTGTGGTGGCAGAGTATGTACTGTGTTACGAGATGGAGTAAATACGAGCGCATTTTGAAAAGGTAGTGGCAAAATGCGATGGAACGAAATTGATTACTTGTTCATTAAATTAGAGTGGCTTACAAAAAAGTAAGATAAAGGAAAACTGTAAAAAAATGATATCTAGGACAAACACAGTCGCACTTTAAATATTTTGATATCAGTGTGTTTATGCAGTTTTGAATATGTCCCACCGTGCGACGCACACAGTCGATACTTATGACATATGACACAGTGCCGCCAGTCGACGCACAGACGTTTGTGGCAACAATATGCAACTTTTGACTTCTGGCAGCTTGCGATGGATAAATATTTACAACAAATAGTTGGAGCAAGCTGCAGGTAAGTAAATTTGTATACTCCAAAATAGCAAAAGGCAGACGGAAAGACGCGCCAAACAGATAACTTAAAAGCGCATTTTGCCACGCATATAGATAAATGGAGGCATAAATACTTACATACGTTTGTACGCTCTATGTGTAGTACAAAACTTTGCTTTTACATACAAACAACTGTTTGTCAACGACAGTCATTTCAAGTAGTTTGTATGCAAATACTTTTATATAAATAAAAATCGCTCCTACAAAGTTGTCAATGCAAATGTGATTTGCTGCTGCAACACACCATTGTGTTGCAGGTATGTATATTGTTTTTTGGTACAAGCGAAAGGGTGATTCAAAATGAGCTATCTTTTCATTGCATTTAAATGTCAATACTTTTAGAATATATAATTGGAGCTTTTCGCGCGACCTTGCATATACATATATTAATTTTGGATTTTTGCGTAATTTTGCGATTTTTTAAACAATGGAAAAATTACACCAAACATTGGGAGAAAACGGAATACTTACGCCTATGCAATTTTTAAGTAAAGCCTTTGTTTTCTCATAGTCGAAAGCATTAAACAAAAATTAACCAAAATTCCATCAAATTTAATGACTGGACCCATAT
>NW_016166006.1:24345-25597 GCF_001687245.7 Rhagoletis zephyria | reverse complement strand
GTGGCACCATCCATACTAACTAAAATATAAAAATAAGTTAACATTTTTGTTGTGGCCATATAGTAACTTGAGAACGGCTTCACCGAATTCAACCAAACGTATGTGTCATATTCGGGCTATTATGCAGATGGTTTTTGTGAAGTTTCCTTGAATTCGGAAAAGGGGGCGTGGCGCCTCTAATTTATATATAAAAATTAGTGAGTTAGCTTATAGCTTGAGAACGGCTTCACCGAATTCAACCAAATTTATATAGCATATTCGGGCCATCATGCAGATATTTTATGTGGAGCTCGCCCAAATTTGGAAAAGGGGGCGTGGCATATGTATCTTATGTATAAAAATAAGTACACGTTTTTGGTGTGAGCTTATAACTTGAGAACGGCTCCACCGAATTCAACCAAATTTATACGGCATATTGAGGCTATCATGCAAATGGTTTATGTGAAGTTTGCCCGAATTCGTAAAAGGGGGTGTGGCACATCCCATATAACTGAAATTTTTATGTTTTATATCTCTTGAAATATTTGTGGTAGAGTACTGGGAATTGGTATAGAGGTATATCAAATAAGAGGTAAATTCAAATAATTGAAGAAAAATGGGCGGTATTGGAAAAGAGGGCGTGGCACCTTCCATCTTATATATAAAAAACTAGCGGTACCCCGGTGTGCTTCTCTACGCCAAATATTGAAAAATTAATGAAAAATCCTGCACGTCGTACTTCATTTTGCTGGAAGTGCTCCTAAACATTTTGCGATCTTCTTTGCGATAACATCATGTTCGCAAGACGCGTACGTCGGGCTATATTTGAACAACTGGATCGTGGCATTTTATTCAATAGCGAACGAAAAAGTCGATGCATACGAACGAATTCGATAAATCGTATGGTAAACGCACTATTTGAAAAATAATCAAATGAAATTCACAATCGACAGTAAAATAGGACTTGAAAAAAACTTCATTCGAAGCCAAAGAACACAACACAGCCACAATTTTCCACACTGGTTTTGTTCACTGTAAATCAAAGAGGGGAAATACCTACATGGAAAATTTCCAAAGTACTCAAACTTTTCGTACGAAACGATGCAACAAATTTGTGCAAAAATATTGAAATTGAAGAAAAAATAAAATGAAATATAAATAGAAATACCGAATATCAATGTACACCACCTATTCGATAATACGATGAAATGACAGATATGTTGTGTTGTGGTGACTTTCATTCCATTGGCTCTGCAAAATCCCTATTGAAAAA
>NW_016166006.1:24031-24211 GCF_001687245.7 Rhagoletis zephyria | reverse complement strand
GAGAACTATATTGCAGCCATGTTTATACTTGACTTAATTTACTATGTTTTCGATTTTTCATGTATCTGCTGTTGTACCATATACGTGGTTCATGTGCACAAAAACAAAAACTGTCATATATCATGAACCGCTGGACCGAATTCGGGCACACTTCACATAACCCATCTGCATGATAGTCCG
>NW_016166006.1:0-22583 GCF_001687245.7 Rhagoletis zephyria | reverse complement strand
AAATGTTTAGATAGTTTTCGAAAAATGTGGAAATGTCAAAAGTAAACATTTATAAAGGTATCCAAAGTCTTTACATTTTTGAGTTATCGAAATTTACCGAGCCATCGAATTTCACAGTTATCGAAATTGGTCGAGTTAACGAATTTAGTTGAGTTATCGAATTTTAGTGAAATTCATCGAACTATCGATATGTATCAAATCATTGAAATTTATCGATAAACTTGAATGTATCGGGTCAATTCCAAGTCCTGCCGAAGTCCTCCAAAGACCTTCTCAGATAAAAAAAATTTAGTTACGTTTTAGCAGAAGATTTTCCGGTTAGTTAATTTGTACCGTATAAGTTTTGCTACGTGTTAAGATAGAAAACCTCTCCAAGGCTTCTAAAACTAGAAATACTGTCGAATTTCGACAGTAACTGGCACTCTAGTTATTATTATTCGGACTATCATGCAGATGGGTTATGTGAAGTGTGCCCGAATTCGGTCCAGCGGTTCATGATATATGACAGTTTATGTCTGTCACATGAACCACGTATATGGTACAACAGCAGATACGTGAAAAATCGAAAACATAGTGAAAAATTGTTGCTATGATTTGCTGTGTTTATTTTTTCTTTGGATAAATTAAGTCAAGTATAAACATGGCTGCCATATAGTTCTCAATTAGTAATTGATTTTTTTTTTTAACATATACGATTTAAAAACAACAAAAACAGATTGTTTTATTTCAACCTGGCCCTGAGCTCAAAAAAATCAATATAATAATCAATTGAATTTATTTCAATAATTTTGCACAAAAAAGTTTGAAAACGTAGTGGAAAATTGTTGCTATAATATGCTGTGTTTATTTTTTCTTCGGATAAATTGGGTCAAATATAAACATGGCTGCAAGTTTTTCAATAGGGATTTTGCAGAGCCNTGGCCCTGAGCTCAAAAAAATCAATATAATAATCAATTGAATTTATTTCAATAATTTTGCACAAAAAAGTTTGAAAACGTAGTGGAAAATTGTTGCTATAATATGCTGTGTTTATTTTTTCTTCGGATAAATTGGGTCAAATATAAACATGGCTGCAAGTTTTTCAATAGGGATTTTGCAGAGCCAATGGAATGAAAGTCACCACAACACAACATACACTCTAAAAAATCTGTTTAAAAATGCGACTATAAATCGAGTATATTTTTGTTTAATTTTAAAATTTTTTGGTAAATTTACACGATGAATGTGTATTTTTCTCGTTTACACATCTTCGTGTGTAAAAATCCTTTTTGTTAGCGGCTTTACACAATTCTACGGGGGAAATCAAACAGCAGATGTGTATTTTGTAGCTTGTACACACATTCGTAGTAAATTTACGCACAACACAGCAGCTATATTACACTCTAAAAAGTCCGAAATTTAAACAAACTTTTCGTTGAATAATCGAGCATGTAATATCGCGAATAATAAGGTAGGAAATCAGTAACCTACCTTTTAGCTAGGAAATCTACACATTTTTTTTTTAGAGTGTATCTGTCATTTCATCGTATTATCGAATAGGTGGTTTACATTGATATTCTGTCTTTCTATTTTGGACTTTAGAGAATCAACACGTGTGTTTAATATAGTTCTTAATTCATATTTCATTTTTTTTTTCTTCAATTTCAATATTTTTGCACAAATTTGTTGCATCGTTTCGTACGAAAAGTTTGAGTACTTTGGAAATTTTTCATGTAGGTATTTCTCCTCTTTGATTTACAGTGAACAAAACCATTGTGGAAAATTGTGACTGTGTTGTGTTCTTTGGCTTCGAATGAAGTTTTTCCAAGTCCTTTTTTACTGTCGATTGTGAATTTCATTTGATTATTTTTCAAATAGTGCGTTTACCATACGATTTATCGAATTCGTTCGTATGCATTGACTTTTTCGTTCGCTATTGAATAAAATGCCACGATCCAGTTGTTCAAATATAGGCCGACGTACGCGTCTTGCGAACATGATGTTATCGCAAAGAAGATCGCAAAATGTTGAGGAGCGCTTCTAACAAAATGAAGTACGACGTGCAGGATTTTTCATTAATTTTTCAATATTTGGTGTAGAGAAGCACACCTTGGTACCGCTAGTTTTCTATATATGAAACCTAGAAACTAGAATAAAAATATTTTGGTTTGATTTTTATACCACGAACTTTTTGGACTAAAATTTAAACCACAATATATTAAAAATTGCTATTGACTATTGACTGGTTTAAAAAGTAGACTATAAAAGATTAAAAAAGGCAGTANTCTATATATGAAACCTAGAAACTAGAATAAAAATATTTTGGTTTGATTTTTATACCACGAACTTTTTGGACTAAAATTTAAACCACAATATATTAAAAATTGCTATTGACTATTGACTGGTTTAAAAAGTAGACTATAAAAGATTAAAAAAGGCAGTAGTCCCAGCGCGGTTTAAAAATTAAACCAAATTTTTGACCGGGACGAAATTCGCCGGGTCTGCTAGTCTATATATATAAAAATTAAATGATTTTCGTATGACGGCGATGCCTGACCAAATGGCTGAACCGATTTCAATTCTGTAAAAAGCACTTTTTTGGACATTCTGTGTGGAAGGTTTTTCGACTTAAAAAAAACTCGAAACGTTTTGTTGTTGTCACAATTTCATAGAGTTTTCTGTACATTAAATGTTATTAAATGTGACTAAAAATGCACTCCCTACGGGGCGCTAAGGTCGGAATATTCCTAAAATTTTATATTTTAATAATTTTTAATTTTTAATTAAATATTTAGAATACCATTTAGCCAATTGAAAAGAAATATTGGGACTAAAAATATACACGATAGGTGGCATTGTGGACGAGATATTCCTAAAGTTCTTATACACTGGGATTATGATAGATATCTACTACCCTCCCGACCAAGAAACGTATGTTAGCGGATTTTACGAGTTTTACGATAGTTTCTCTTACCCTCAAGCTCCGCCTCACCTAAGAGTCTCGTATTTCAAACGAAAGCTTGCATTTTTGCTTTTCTATCCGTTGAAGGCATCGAGAATGTATTTGTTTTATAATTTTTCACTAACCTTTCTCTTACAAAATATTAAAAAAAAATATATAGAAGGAGGCATCGCCTTAATACTAAACTTTGTAAGAATATTTCAAAACATTAAAAGTAAGTAAAAGTAATTTGAGCATAATTACTAAACACTAAACAATTAATCCAATTGAATAATTTAAGGAACCATGTAATAATTCGGAGTAAGTATTGAAACTCCTTTGCAGGATAAATATATTAAACCAAAAAAATAACGATCCTTATCAAATAGCACAATTCAAAAATCCCGTGGGGTCAGGACGGAGTTTGCAAAATCTATGAATATCAAGAAAAAAACAAAGAATGGAAAGTGATGTTCAACAAGAAGTAATTTTTAAGCAAAAAATACCAGCGACTTCATGCTCATACAAAAATTTTTGATTACCGTTAATTTCTTCATGACACGATGATTAGTATGGGATCACCCTTGAGGTACCGCCTTTCCTATAAAAAAAGGATAATCGAAAACGGGGGTCCAAAGTTACCCGGTAATATATGTACATAAAATGAAATAAAAGATTCCGAAGAATTGATAGACTTCCTCCTTTTTGAACTGAGTTAATAATAAGTTTTGATTGCATATTTTCATATTAAAATTCTTAACTAATGTACATTTGTTATTTTAATTACTATAATATTTACCTAAATCACATCTAAATACGTTCATACAAACTTAATTTTTGTTTTAAAACACGAGAAAATTGAACTACTGTAATTTTTTATTATGTTAAATATGGGAATAAACCGGAATGGAACAGCTGTAATTATCGTAAACTAGTCATTTTAATGTTTGTTTACGATTCTTCTCTCGATGCATTGTCGATGGCTAAATCGAAACAACCTCCTAACGCTTTCGTTACTTTCTCGAAAACATTGCCGTTTTCATTAATTTCTCGATAGCAAAACGGATCGAAATAACTTCCGCCTGAGATACGTTTCCACTATCGAACACACTTCGAAAAACCTTTTGAAAACGCATGTCGAGAACGAGAGTTCTGCTTCCACGAACTGAGCGACAGGTAATACTTTTACGATATTTTTTCGGAACCCGTTCTCAATAGTTTTGTAAGCGAAAGCGTTGCTGAAGTATACATTTCATATGAATGTATGTATGTGCCAAGTTGCAGCCTAAACGGATGGACAGAATCGAATGAAATTTTGGCAGAGCTTGGGCCTGGGCTTATAATTAGGAAAAAATTGAAATTCGACAAGGGCGTGAAATTTTTTGTCAGCTGTAACTTCGGAACCATAAGTCACATGAACTTCAAATTTGGTATGCAGACATATCTATGGTAGGTGCTTATAGTAGGCTATATATACACGAGTTTGTAAAAAGGGGTGTGGCACATCCCATAGGCGTGATAATTTTTACCAGCTATAACTTCGGAAACATATGTATAGTAGGTGCTTATAGTAATGTATATATAAATGATTTTGTAAAAGGGGGCGTCGCTCATCCCATAGGCGCGGAAATTTTGACAGCTATAACTTCAAAACCATAAGTCACATGACGTTACTTACTTACTTACTTACTTACTTACTTACCTACTTACTTACTTATTTACTTACTTACTTACTTACTTACTTACTTACTTACTTACGCAGACGTATACCACGAATATGGGATGAGCTACGCACCCTTTTACCAGCTCATGTATGTATGTAAATAAGCACCTGCCGTATATATGTCTGCATACAAAATTTCAATTTGATGTGACTTATGGTTTTGAGGTTATAGCTGATAAAAATTTCCACGCCTATGGGATAAGCCACGCCCCTTTCTGCACTCATTTATATATACCTTACTATAAGCGCCTACTATACATACATGAGCTGGTAAAAGGGTGCGTAGCTCATCCCATATTCGTGGTAATTTTATCAGCTATAACTTCAAAACCTTAAGTGAGATTAAATTGATATTTGGTATGCAGACGTATCTATGGTAGGTGTTTATACTAAGATATATATAAATGAGTTTGAAAAAGGGGATGTGGCTCATCCCATAGGCGTGGAAATTTTATCAGCTATAACTTCAAAACCATAAGTCACAGAAAATTGAAATTTGGTACGCAGACATATCTACGGTAGGTGCCTATAGTAGGCTATATATACATGAGTTCGTAAAAAGGGGTGTGGCCCCTTTACCTTTTATCAGCTGTAAATTCGGAAACATAAGTCCCAAAAACTTGAAATCTCGGAAAAGTGCAGACATATCTATGGTGGGCGCTTATAGTAAGTATATATAAATGAGTTTATAAAAGAGGGCGCGGCACATACCATAGGCGTGGAATACTTACCAACTATAACTTCGGAACCATATGTCACATGAAATTGAAATTTAGTATGCAGACGTATCTACGGTAGATGCTTATAGTAAGGTATATATAAATGAGTTTTTGAAAGGCGGCGTGAAATATGAAGAACTTTGGTACGAATACATATCCATGGTAGGTGCTGAGCTATATCGAAATTTTCTTATTACGTCGTACCCTATCACAACATCGCAGTTTATGCTCGAATCCAGAACTATTACAATACAATGTTCAAGTGTAATCCCGTCAATTTCGAATTCGCAAGCAAATTGTCCGATTGGAATTGTTATGGCCCCACCGAAGCCCACTATTTTTGCTGAGTATTCTTTAATTTGTTCTATGTTAAAATGCTTTTTGAAAACGCTACTTTTCACCAACGACACATCCGCACCACCGTCAATTAAGCATTTAAGCTTATTGCCATTCAGTGAAACTAATTTCTTCGTATTGTCGTTAATCGTGCAATTTACGTTTTTGTTGCGTGGATTTTTGTTGCAGTCTTTTGAAATATGTCCGCTTTCATTGCACCTGAAGCATTTTTGTCCACTTTTACACTCGTTCCTTTTATGGTCTGCCGATCCGCAATTAAAACAACGCAAGACTTTTGGTTTGGATTCGAACTTTCGTATTGTCGACTTGTTTTTAAACACACGCCCGAAAATCTCAAACCGCTCCCTTAACTCTTTGTAGTTTTGGGTACAGTAAAGATCGATTTTATTTTCAGGTTTACCCCAAATACCGTCTACTGTATACCGGATGATCGACCGCTCGTCGACCGCACCTAGAGAACCGATTTACCGCATGTTCAAAATATATTCGTGAATACTCTCACTTTCTTTCATTTTTCGTCCAGTTAGTTGCTCATGTATCTCCGCGCTACTGTAGTCCCGTCGAAATTCTTCAATCAACAGCGTTTTCAATGATTCGTTGTCATACATTGATACCGTTTTCAAAATCAAGTCCGCACTTTTTATTATTTCATTTCTTGCAAAGACATATTTTTGAATATCCGACCACTCGTACGCTTCGGCGTTATCTTCAAAAAATGGAATTGTTCTTTCAACGTTCACCACTGCATTCCACTGATCCATGTTGCTATACGATTTTTCGTTGTTTTGATTTTCTGTCATTATTTGTTCGTTACTCTTTAGTACGTTTTCTTTATCACTCGCTACTTCTTCGCACTGGTTTCCTTTTATTGCTTGTTGTTTTGCTTGGGCTCTCGTTACAACTGAACCGATTTGATCTCCGTTTACACTCATATCCTTATGTATTATAATTATTCATGTCTTTGCTTCTTATTATGATTAGTCTATGTACATTTATTTAGCGGAACACCACGACCGTTACTCAATTGTCCAAAAAGGTACATAGCGCTTTGTAAAAGTCTTAGGGTCTGTTTATGCATATTTCGCATAACTTCGCACAACTATTTGTACCAGTGCACTAAAAGTGTAACTTAAGAAAATGTGAAGCAAAATCTAAACTCAACAGATCGCTAAGTTCTTAAAAGTTCTGCTAATTTCTGGGTAATGGAATACATAAAAAATACATACAAAGTACATACGAAATTACAGTTTGAAGTTTATGCGAAGTTGCGCGAAGTTATGCGAAGTATGCATAATCAGACCATTATTTTCGCAGACTTTTGAGCCAAGTAGAATTTTTCCAACGAAAACGTGAATTTCGGCGCTTATTTAAAATGAACTGTTTTTCTTTTCACATCAGTGTTAACTTTAATGGGACGAGCCCCCAAATGTAGGAATGAAAGTACATTGATAATTATATTTTGTTAAATTCAATTCAAGTTTTTGTTCTATTTAAATGTTGAAGTTTTGCAATTAAAGTTAAGGTAACGTGAAAGTATCAAATATCAATTTAAAGTATAAAATTCAATTGTCCGTCCGACTACGAATTAAACTTTTCGACTTTACAACTTTCTAGCTCCACTTGTTGAATTCAACTCCCTGCTTTGCTCCCTTCGGTTTTTGCGCTCTCAACTTCTTTCTTTTCGGTTCGTGTCAGCGTTGTCCATGTTTGTATTCCTGTCCCCGTCAGTAAAAGAAGTGTCAATGCCTAATATCAAATATCCCTAACCTACATACATATGTACATAAATAAGATTCAATATCAAAAATTTTAAGAATTTATATATTGATTTTAATTTAAAAGCTTATGTTATATTACGTATACCACACTCGAATAATTATATTATATTAATATGTACATACACATATATATAGGTACAATATCCGTATTTTATTTGACTGAAATGTAAGCTATTTGTATGGAAAATTTAGCCAACATAATTATATTGGCTTATGGAAAGCTATCTTGGCTTGTATATTGAACTAGAGCGTTGCCATTCGGTGACAAAAAGCTTCAGCCAATCAGGAAGAGGCAAAATCTTTAATTTGACATAACAACGTTCAAAAATGTATATGTATTCACAAAAATATTAACATGTAAAAAATAAAAAAAAAATAAAATATCAAAATTGTACGCATGTCTGACGAACTAAGCATTTTTTAGTCTCACGATTGGGCGTTTGCCCAAAAATTTGGTGCAAATCGTATCCCAATCGTGTAAATGCACAAACATTTTTAATTATCCCAACTACGACCAACAATTTGTACAAATTTCTCAATAGAAGTTGGCTGTATTTTACCAATCGTGTGACTACAAAAAAATGGGATCCTAATTTTTTCATTTTGTAACAAGAGCCCAAAATAAAAAATGTACAAATGTAGCAATCGGAAGACACGGTTTTAAGGAAATCGTAGGCGTTAACAGAATTACTGAATTTGAATAGTTGAATTTTTTTTACTTGCAATAGCTATTAGCTTGTGAGGGCTAAAGAAAACACGCCTAATATATGCTGTTTGTATCTACGTACATACATCAGTGATCGGAGCTGACAAAAAAAAAATTGTGCAGAATCTGGCAAAAATGTGGTAGATTTCAAAAAATGTGGTAGATCTCAGGTTTTGGATCAAACTTTGTGCAAAAATTAAAAAAATTCTGCAAGGTTTCACCTAAATTGCAAACATTTTAATTACAATCTAAAAAAAAAATTAATTTTAGTATAATAAAGTGCACGATTGAAGTTGCTAAAAATTGCGTTGAGTTTTATTTGTTTTTTGTTTTTTTCCTTGACAGTGTAAAGCAGTTCCTTCCATATGAAGATATTTTTCGAACATATTTTGAAAGATTTCTGCAACCTTGCGGAGTGCTGCCAGCTTTTTTTTATCACATCGCGATGTAGCGAATAAACGTGGAACGTTCCAGAAATCGCTACGTGCGATTTGCTGATTTTGACAATTCTCAGGTAAAAGTAAACAACGCTTTAGAAACTTTAAATGCACTGAAATGTGCTAATACTTTCACAAAAATCGCCGTTTTTTAACATTTTCGCTATTAATTCTTTTTATAAGTCATATATTATGCAATTTAACACAATAAAACCACGTTTCCTGTCGAAAAACTTAAAAATATTGAAAAAGTTTACTATTTTACAATTTATTTTATCCTCCCATTCTGCCTGTTATTGGTGTTTCCCAGCAAACACATTTTCAAACGTTTGAGAAAAATATATTTCTCAATTTGATATCAAATGTTTTTCTCAAATGATTCTCAAATTAAAAACGAGGTTTAAATTTTACATTTGAAATTCATTTGAATATGTCAAATATCAAACGATATAAAATGCGCAGTTAAGAAAGCCCACAAATAGTGGATTTGATGTTTGCGCGGATTGAAGAAGCTGCAGCCCTTCAAGACGAATTTATTATAAATTACTTTATCTTAATTGTCTCTTTTGTTATGTACATACATATGTACATCGCGAAAAAAAATTAAATATGAAATATACATTTCCTATAATAAATTTTATTTCCACATTTGAAGTACAATTGATAAATAACCTTTGAAATTGATTTGAGAGTTAACCATATTCTTAAATGAAGATCAAACTCCCCTTTTTATTGAGAAAGCTGTAATTTTCAAATCAATATCAAATCATTTTCAAACGTTTGACATTTGAGAAAGGCTTTGATTTCAAATCATTCTAAAATGCGTATCAAACCTAATTGTTTGCTGGGTTAGTGTTGGACAATTTTTGGTCTTCAAATTAAGAAAATTATGTCGAGCAAAAATAAAACTACTCAAAAACACGAATATATGGTAGATTTCAGACCTTGTGTAGCTGTGGTAGATGCTCAAAAAAGTGGCAGATCTACCACAATGTGGTAGAAGTCCGATCACTGACATACATATGTATCTATGCTATGTATGTTTATGCGCACATGTGCTTCCAATTTGTATTGCGAATAACAAAAGTATAAAATTAAAATTTTTTATCAAGTGCATGCTGTGTATGCTAGATAACATACAATCAGGCGCAAAATTTAAACAAATTGTTTGGCTTAAAGAAGCGATGAGCAGAGAGAGCTTTTACTATGCCTGCGCCTATACAAAATTTACAGGAAGCTTAAAAGACCTTTGCCCGCGGGCAAGACAGTGCCCATCAGTGGCTTAAAGTATAGGGGGAGATAACACTTAAAGTATGCAGCGGAAACCATTTATTTCCGTTTACTTTTATATCAGTGCTGCCTACAAAAAGTAAATATGATTGCGACACCATTGCGATAGTGATAGAGAGTGCCGATAGCCTTTCGGATCGCATTTGCTTTTCGAATCGCATCGCTTTTCGTATCGCATTACAGAGTAACCCCCCTGGTCATAAGTGGGCTAAAATTTTATCATAAACGTGTTTTTTGCTAAAGAGTTATCGCAAACATCAATTTTGAATAAATTAACTTCTATATTTACTAATTTATCGCAGATTTCGTATTTCTCTAAATTATCATTATATGGAATGTAGGCGTGGTTATTGTCCGATTTTAAAAATTTTCAGCCGTTTCCTATGTTGTACCAGGGCCAACAATCGTGCTAAATTTGGGGGAAATCGGTGTAGCGGTTACCGAGATAAACACATATAATCATAAGTGGGCGTGGCTATGCTCATTTTCCAAAAATTCCAATACAATATTCTTATTTTACGTCAAAAAATCATTGTAAATATAAATTTTCAGTGAATAAGCTTCAGTAGTTACTAAAATATCGCAGTTTTCGTATTTCTGAAAACTACCCTTATATGGCATGTAGCCGTGGTTACGGTCTGATTTCGCCCATCTTCGATACCAACCTAGCTTGGGTAAAGGGCAATCTAAATAACAAATTTCGTTGGGATATCTCAATTTTTGCTCGAGTTATCGTGTACACGGATGGACGGAGCGAGGGACGGACAGACAGACATGGCTTAATCGACTTCTATTTTCATTCTGATCATTTATGTATACATTAGTCTATATCTATATCTATGACCAACGAAAAAATTTTAGGTTTAGGAATAACTCTTGTAAAGTAACATAAAATTTTTGATGTGTATACATCAGAGGTGGCCAGACTATATTTCAATTTTGCTAAACGATGAGAGAATGAATCGCTCACGCGTCTGATGCAAACAGTGTTGTCAACGATTTCGAGTTGCAAATTATAAAAAAAGGAATTTTTTTATTTTGTAAATAGTGTGAAAGAGAGACATAATATTAAAAAATTAACCTTTTAATATAATTTAATTCACTGGCATTGCTGGCTTAGATCTTTTATTATAATTAAATTTAAAATTAAAGCAAATAGTTGAATTAATTTGTATTACTCTTCTTATTTTGAATTAAAAGAAAAGGAATTTCTTAGCATTGTTTTAAATTTATCTTTTTATTTATGTGCATATGTAGGTAATAATTTATTAATTCAATATTTGGGAATAAGGGGAAATGGCGCTATAATGGCGCTTAACAAAAAAGTTTGTCGTCCGTGCGATTTCTTCATGACACACCAAACATTATGCTCTTCCTCCCCATTACTAGTGAGTAAAAAATCTACATCCGAATCCATATTAAACATTTTTACCGTGTCTTGCAGCGACTTGATTGCTTGAAAGTTTCGCATAAATTAGGCACGATCACAGCAAAACCATAATTGTCGGCATCACTGATTCATAGAGTATGCTCAAATATGTGTGAAAGCAGCGCAGTTTTTCTCGTGCACGTGTGAAAGCAGAAGAGAAAAATTTGGCACTCGTGCCTATGAAATGGCCACCCTTGGTATACATCTTTGGTTTCGATAAGGGCGAAATTTGCGAAGCTGTAACGCATAGCCCAGCAGAAAGTTTCGAAGGACTTAGCATGTGGACTGCAGCAGTAAATTTTTATTTTCATAAAGAGGTACCCTGTGTTTAGTTGCTATTGCAAATAGTTGCATACATTTAGACATATGCAGAGTAAGGGGAAATGCGGTTCAATTGATTATTGTCGCTGAAATACAAAAAGTCGTGGCTAGTAAAAAATTCAAAATTCAGTTTTTGATCGATATGATGGACCTCATCGAAATACATCTTCCACATCATTTTATGAAAAAAAAAAAATAATAATATTAGTCTCGACTTTTTGCATTCCAGTTACGATGTTGTTACGTCTTTTTGCAGTTCAGGTGACGATATGTATGAACTCACTTTTTGCAAGTGGTTTTGATATTCGAAGCATGGTTTAGGCATATGTTTAGTAGTCTGGATAAAAAGCGAGGCGAAAATTTAAAAAATACGGAACTCATTTTAACTGGGCCCGTTGATAACTGATGAACATACATGTTCATATATATTTATATATACACATGTATCGGTGATATAGTAGCTCTGATCCAACACTTTTCGTGTTAAATACTGTAAAAAGGTCAAACAGCAAAATCACTCTCTGAAGTGAGAGTAAAAAATTAGTAACAGCAAAAAGAACGGGCACAAAAGAAGCATCGGGTAAATCTTGCAACTACGGGATCTATTTTCCTGTAACTTCCTGCAAGTTCGTGTAAAAACCTGTAAGTTCAGTGAGTACTGGATCAGAGCTAATACAAGATTGCACAAAGGAAAGACGATAGTGAGAGGAAAGGCCGTACAAATGAATTTAGCTTCCCATTTTGCAAACAAAAGATGGTATTTTATAGGTATTCATGACTTTAACGTAAACCCAGCGACAGATGAAGCCGAACCACAGATTATATTCCGAAAAGAAAAACTAAATTTTGGGAATATATACAAATAGAAATGCTCAAATTACAAGCTCAAAAACAGCAATTAATGCGGTGTTTTCAAGATATTTTAACGCTCTTGAGTCACAAGTATATACAAGTATCATATTTTATCAATTATACCGGTAATTTCATGTATTAAAAGAATTAAAAATGAATATGAATTAAAAAAAAATTAAATCAGCAGTATGATTAAAACAAGTAAGAAAGTCTAAGTTCGGGCGGAGCCGAACATTAAATACCCGGCGCAAGTATTAAATATATGTTTTCCACCTTTCCGATGATAAGTCGGGGTGTATACATTTTAAGTAAATTAGCGTCCTTAAATTTCGAAATATTGAAATTTCAAGCATTTCTGAAATTTATCTTTATATGAAAAGCGGCCGTAATTTTATACCGATTTCAACAATTTTCAACGGTTTGCTTTTATGTGGCAAGCACAATAACCATACCGAGTTTGGTACAAATTGCTAGAACGGTTAGCGAGATACATATATGTGATCACAAGTGGGCGGTGCTACGCCCATTTTCCAAAANAAGTGCGCTCGGGTATAATTAAGTGAAATTAATGTTTAATTTCTAACCTAACCTACATGTGTATGTATGTAACTGAATCGCCTAATAATAGATTTACATATAAAAAGATGATCCTCATTTTCGAGCTTAACTTCCTAATCTGTAATTAGAAAAGGAGATTAGCCATACAAAATTATAATTATAAAAAAATCTCAGATTAAATCAACCTAGTTGTATCGTTTACTTGCGGAGTAGAGGAGTATTGTCAATTGTAAAAGTAAACAATTGACGCTAGCAAGAAAAAGAGGTTTTTAAAGGTATTTTTAATAAAATTAATTAAAATTAAGTTAAAATATATTTAAATAGCATAATATGTGTAGCAGAAAAAAGTACCACGGTGGCACAGAGAATAAGCTTAACTTCTCCTCGAATTTTGTGAATAACAAGCACAACCAATTTGACAGCTAACGAGCTTTGATTGGGATTATATTTATATGTAATCGTACTTTTATGCTTTGCCGTACACATATGTTTACACATCATGAGCACCTAGTACCCACGCCTTTTTTTACTGTGCTACGACCAACGTTTTCCACCTCCAAAAGAAGTCATAACAGTTATTTAGGGTATCTGTCAGGCTCAACTCAATTTCCAATCCAATCCAAATCAAATGCAAACGCACGCAAGCCAATTTCGGGTGACGCAAAAAAAACAAAATTCGACGGCATGCGTACCAAAATGCAAGCCGCGAATATTAGGTTAGCCTGTATTAAATTGTACTTTAAGAAAAATTAAATAAGTCCCAACAAAATGATATAACTCCTAATGGTAAAAAATAATGAAATAACTCGCAACAAAATTTCGTTGAGAGTTATTTCACTACGAAATAATTCCCAACAAAAAAATTGCGAAATAAGTCCCAACGCACTGGGAGTTATTTCATAATAAAACAAGTCCCATTTTGTATGGAAAATATTTGGGAGTTATTACACTTTTTTTCTACTTATTTCACTGTACCTCCAATCCATACCATGCTAAGTCATTAGAGTTTTAGGCAGGCTGAGCATAGTATGGTTTGGAGGTAGGGTGGCCAGATGCGCCCGAAATCAGTACGAAAAATCTACTGATTTTTTGAGTTTGTACTGATTTTGTACTGATTTACATTTAATTAATATTTTTGTAAATTGGTATAATTCACATTTACTTGAGGTCAACACGTTCAAAAGATGATTTTTGAGAAGTCATAGGTGTGAGCAGATTGAAAGCAACTTATGTGTAAATGCAGCGTTCATTAAATATAAACCATTATTCAAAAGGTGTCACCTTGAAATTCTTTCGTTTCCTAACATTTCGCCAAATAACAACTGTTTGAATTCAACCCTGTTCCAGGTACTTTTGCAGGTTTTACAGGAGTTGCAGGAAAAGTTGTTTTAACCATTAACAAATCTGACGACTTCCTGTAAAAACCTACAAATTGTGAAGCACCTGGAACAGACTTAGTATTTCAAACCACTTTGGTGCTTCTTGTGCAATGTAAGTTGAAAAAATTTGGAAAACGTGCAAGCTACCGACTCTTGGATATGATATATGTAGCTTTACTTTGATTTTTGACGTTCGATAACCTGGAATTTTACTTGCACAAACATATTTAACACTATTCAATTTCATTCGTACTCGAAAATTCGTTTAGCGAAAATTCGGTTTTACACCTTTTGGTCAACATTTGAATGTGAATGTTGTATTTAACAATCACACCAACTAAATAGGTTTTAAATTTGTAGCTTAAAATATGCAAATAAATTTTAAATCCAGCTCGTCTTCTACTGAAACTGAATGGTCTAAAAAAATGCATACTCCAAAATTTTTAAAAAATTCGGATCAAAAAGTTGAGAGTTTTATGAGTATTTTTTAAATTCTTTAACTTTTTTAAATGTTCTAGAAAGTTTGAGACTTCAAATCACATGGTTTTTGTTATAGAATTAACTGTATTTTTATAAACAATTTCAGTTAAGGAAAGAAAAAACTCACAACTGTATATACATCCCTAAAATCTTTGATTTGTTTTAAACTAATGAATTGCTATATTGATAATACTATGTGTATTTAATCTTCCCATTAAAATGATGTGCGCGCCTTAATACTATCTCCACTTCATAGATGGCTTCTCCCTGCTGTATTTTGGCTCCTACAAAAAGAAAGTGGAGAAAGGAAAACACTCCAGTAACAACCGTCTAATCGAGCGCACGCGGGAAAATGGCCACCACATTTTTTCCTACATATACATATATACACATACATAATAAAATTTATTTAAAATAAAACATTTATAACGTTTTAATCAAAACGCGAATGTTTTTAATTTTTTAATCCAACGCGAAGAAATCCTTTTCGCATTGCTAATGTGTATTTAAACGTCTGTTAGTTATTTTTGTTATACAAATGCGCTGTTAAAATGAGCTAATTTTTATGGCTTTGTACTGATTTTTGATCCCAACTGTACTGATTATTTCAGTAAAATATCTGGCTACCCTATTTGGATCCATGGAGGCGTCTGTATGCATTATGCATATGTGCTAGAGGTTTGCGCCGACATGCTTTGCGACGGCGTCGTGGTCAACTTCAAAAAGAATCAGCGGCGGCGGCGACGTCTGCTCGTCTGGAAATGCCGGCGCTACTGCCCATTAGGTAGATTCCAAAGAGCTATAAGGCTACTAATGTTATCATGCCATCTCGTCAGCGTTAGGTATTCGCCATGCCAATTCAGATTATAATTATTTTTAATTTATTCTTGAATTAGTTTTAAATTTAAATATTGTTATTTCCTACTTGAATTAAAATCTTGAGTGCCTGGCCCTGTTGGTTGGGTGAACAGAAGAAGGTCTGAGGTACATACATACATACATACATGGTTCTCTATGTTCTCAACAGATCCGTATGAACTATTTAAATTTAAAGAGATAAATTGAAAAGTTAAGTTATTGGTGTAATTTATTTCGCTATTAATACACACGAAGGCTAAACTGCACAATGTGCACGGCCGCCATGGCTCTTTAGCAGACATGGGCGGCGCCTGCCCGGCGGGCATATTCGCGTATACATGCACGCTCTGCTTTAGAAGGCAGCGAAAGCTTCATTCAACTGCGCGCACACAGTGAAATCAATTTCTCCCACACTACAAAAATTCTCTGTCGAAGCTGCCCAGCTATGCTATAGAGCGTTTGCCCGGCGGGCGACTGCGCGGCGTATTCGCGTATACATACACGCTATGCTTGGGAAGACAGCGAACGCTTCATTCAACTGCACGACCCTGTAGTTCTGTTGGAGTTTTGCTGGTGACTGGTGCTGGTGATTCCATGCATCACCGATTGTTAGGCAATTCGCCAGCTACAGGCGAATGACGCTCGTATTGAAAATATCACATACTATCGATTTTGTGCATTACTGGTCGTTAGGCAATGCGCTAGCTATTAGCAACCGACACTTTTGCCCCAGGTAATCGCTAGCTAAAGGGCAAACGACGCTCACCGCTCGGTACGCTTCAATGACATTGCCTTGGTATCGCTAATATCGGGTGACCAGTACTCACTACTGGCGGGTCAGCGAAATCGTTAGTGGTACCTGGACGGGTACTAGCGACAAAATTTGCGACACCAATTCCTTTGCCTAACGAAATTAACATGAAATAATATTTTCAATACGAGCGTCGTATAACCTGTCGCTAGCGAATTGCCAAACAATCGGTGATGCATGGAATCACCAGCACCAGTCACCAGTAAAACTCCAACAGAACTACAGGGCACTTGTTCGCACGCACACAGTGATATCAATTGCACGCACACTACAAAAATGTTCTTCCGAAGCTGCCCGCCTCTGCTCTATAGCATTAGTACCTGATAAAACAGTAATGGTGAGGCGCATCGGCGTAGCCAGAATGAAATTTAGGGGGGGCTCGACCCTATTAAGCTGGCATTTCAGGGTACTATTTTATATATATATAAGGAAAATTGTAAAGTTAGGGGGGGGCTCGAGCACCCCCATGCCCCTACCTGGCTACGCCCATGGTGAGGGGTGATCATTTTCGTCTGATCTCTGCGTGTGCGATAACGGTTCATAAGTCCCTGGAGGTCATTTGGTGAGATCGTTTACGCGCAACAGCTCCTGTACGTCGCATTATCATGAGTAACATCGATAAAAAAAAACTATATAGAAAATTGTATCATGGTCGGAAAGCAACAGTATCCACAATTGTGTTGCAAGCTGAATTTCAGCATCGTCGAATTTTCTAATTCTTTCAGATACGTGGATGGATAATGAGAACACTTTAGACACTCCTAATTTTGATATAGTAATTCAATTTAAAATACCAATGACGATAGGAGGCCGAGTTGTAATCTACCATAGCACACATAACGCAACCCGCATTGTTATTCCACAAATAGAACTCAATGCACAACAACTGGAATCAATTCTGTTCAAATTTCTAAGCTGGGAGAATTGCGTGCTTGTGAAAGCAATCAACCAGTAAATAAAATTATTGAATTCATCCACGAGAGTTTAATAAAATATGCACCAGAATTATCGCGGATCATTAAACAAGAATACAATAAAATTCCGATGATTTTAAGTGGGGAGTTTAATGTTAATTATGCGTTGGATTCAGTGCTCCCTTTGATTGAGTTCCTCGGCATCAAATTACATTTAAAAATGTCCAGCAGTCGCACCGAATCGATAACACGATCAAAAACAATTATTTATATTGTATTTCCAAGATATATTGATCACATCTCAACTAAAGTATTTTTTTCATATTTTAGTTACCATAAGCACTAGAGTGGTTCATAAAAACACTCTTTTTGGAAATTCATAAACGCTACATCTGAATACTGTTATTTGTGATAAAAAAGATACACGTATTTTTTTACTTTGAAAAAAAAAAGTTTTCTTAGAGGTCGCGCTGGTCGGTTTTTTTATAAAAACGCTGATGTTCTCAATTTTTTATTTTCTTGACATGTTAAAATGCAGAATGTGGTTTTTATGTATAATTACTCTGGTATTATTGGGGAACTTTCCCTTAATTACACACCTGTCTTGGATAATTAGAATGGGTCTAGTTCCTGAAAATATGCTCTCGAAAAGAGACTAGTAAAATTCAAAAAAATTGATACTGAACGATTTACGCATTGTCATGGGTTGGAACTTGTTACCAGGGGGTTTCTGGGGTTGCTAATTATGGATTTGAAGTCAAATTAAAAAAAAGTACTAAAATTAAAACGTTTACACTGAACGTTTTAAACATTGTCAAGGGTTGAAACACGTATCCAGTGGGTTTCTGGGGTTGCTGATTACGAATCTGATGTCAGATTTTCAAAATTCAAAATGGCGGTTAAGAGTTTCAAACAAATCCAATCATTTTTTTAAAGTTGGTCGCCATTTTGGATCCACCATTTTGAATTTTGAAAATCTGACATCAGATTCGTAATCAGCAACCCCAGAAACCCACTGGAATCGTGTTTTACTCTTGTCAATGTTTATAATGTTCAGTATCAACGTTTTAATTTTAGTACTTTTTTTTAATTTGATCGCCATATTGGATCCGCCATTTTGAATTTTGAAAATCTGACATCAGATTCGTAATCAGCAACCCCAGAAACCCACTGGAATCGTGTTTTACTCTTGTCAATGTTTATAATGTTCAGTATCAACGTTTTAATTTTAGTACTTTTTTTTAATTTGATCGCCATATTGGATCCGCCATTTTAAAATTAAAAAAAATGACTTCAGATTCGCAATCGGCGACCACAAAAACTCTCGAATGGCGTGTTTCGAACAAATCCAATCATTAAAAAAAAAGGGACCGCAATTTGGATCCGCCATTTTGAATTTCGAAAAACTGACTTCAGATCCCTAATTAGCAACCCCAGAAACCCCCTGGTAACAAGTTCCAACCCATGACATTGCCTAAATCGTTCAGTATGAACGTTTTAATTTTACTAGTCTCTTTTCGAGAGCATATTTTCGGGCACTAGGCCTATTTTAACTGCCCAAGACAGGTATGTAATTAAGGGAATATTCCCCAATAATACCAGAGTAATTATATGTAAAAAACAAATTTTTATCTGCATTTTAACATGTCAAGAAAATAAAAAATTTGTGAACATCAGCGTTTTTATAAAAAAAACCGACCAGCGCACAGTGCCGCCTAAGTGGGCATAAATCGAAAAATTCGTTATCTGCAATGTGAAATTGTTTGGTATTTCTGTATAGACAATTTATCCACTAAAAAGAATTAAACAGACATTTCCCTAAAAAAATAATTATATGCCGCCAGGAAGCCACTAAATTCGACAAATTTTATACTAAGAATTTTAATAAAAGCATAGCCATAGTAGAGAATTACAGGAATTAAAATTTTGGGATAAAATTAAACACAGGGTGTCCCTGCGGTGTTCCAAAAAAAACGATTTTTTTAAACAATATTTAAAAAAATGCTAGATTTTAATGGAATGAATAAAAAATATATGTAAAAATAGGTTATTTTTTATTATTTTATTAAATAGTACAGGCTTTTAACTTTCAAAAGAAGAAATAAAAACCTGCTCATTTTTTGCACCTTCTGAAGTAATGCGTTTTTCACTAAGGCATAAAATATTTTTTTCATTTTTCGTCAGTGCTTTGAGATCTGCACGATTCCTTCCATTTTCAAAAATTAAGTGTCAGATTAAAAATCTTAACCTGTGGACAATAGAAGGTTTATTTCTTTTAAGAGTTGCCACCTGTTAAAAAATTAGATTGTTAAAAAATTTAATTAAAATTTTTTTATAATTTAAATGAATTATTAAAAGAATTATCAAAATGTGTATTAACTACATGTAGAGAGTTGCCACCTGTTTAAAAAATCAAATTCCACTTGAACTAAAGGAACTAGGTAATTGAAATAGATAGGTATCACCATAAGGGAGTCAGACGAAAGAGGTTTAAGACGGTTTTAGTTTAAAAATATTACGAATGGGGTTGCCACCTGTTTGTAAAGTCGAATTAAGTTAAAATAAAATAATAACTTCGTCAAACCATAGGATTACGCCAATGTATTTGTTGTTTTAGTACAAATACATACATTGTCAATCAGTGATTTGTTCTAATTACATTCCTTTTAAATTATTGGACTCTTAAATTAACTCAGGAATGTTTTTCCTCTCCACTTAGTTCTTGTTAAATGCCAAATTTTTTCATTTGTCTTATACTCATATTGATATACATATTTCCGTTACCTTTTTCCCTTAATTAAAGTGAATTTGATTTTTTAAACATGTGGCAACCCTTCTACGTGTCATTTAGAGGTAAAGTATTTTCAAAACTAGTTCAATTGATGCCCGTATTGTAATATCTAATTAATTTAACTTATTAAATAATTTTTCTAAAATTTGTAACAGGTGGCAACCCTTTTAAAAAATAAAAAACTTTATTACTTATCTACAGGCCAAGCCTTGTCATTTCACACCTCACTTTGGAAAATAGAACGAACTATATGTACATACCTATGTAAAAGCCACAAGAACCCAAATTTTCAACTTCAAACTGCATTTACAGTGAAAGTATGAAAGTTATCCTAAAACCAATTGCATTTTTGAATTTAGCGTCCTCAATTTTACTAAGAAGCGAATTTTCATTTAAATCCGTCCATAATTATATTTTTGCCCACATTTCATATGGAAGGGAAGCACTGTGCAGCGCGACCTCTAAGGAAACTTTTTTTTCAAAATAAAAAAACGCGTTTCTCTTTTTTTATCACAAATAACAATAATTTGAGGTAGCGGTTATGAATTTCCAAAAAAAAAATTTTTTGAACCGCTCTAATAAGCACTCGTCTCTTTTGTAGAAATTTGAACATGAGTCTAAATAATAAACAAAATAAATAAAAAATAAAAATTTAAAAGAAAAATTATAAGAACTTATGAACTTCTTACCAATATTACAACAAACAAGCGCATTCGTCTCATTCACTCGTAGTTTAATTTTATGAAGGTTTCACTTCTACCCGGTGTGGATTGCACACATATGTATCTTTTTGAGCATATTTTGTTGATTTTAGTGTTTATTTTAAGCGCCTGAATAGATATTTGTATATTTTCTTGTTATGACTATACCAATTGCTCTGACACTTAAATTTAAATTTTTTCAAAAAGTGGAGTTAATCGATTTGGTAAGTGAAGCATTCATATAAGATTTCATTCATGTCGGCTTTGTACATAGCCACAAAATCGCAGTAAAGCCATTTTCCAGCAACATGTGATATTAAGCATCATAGTTGCGGTGACCATTCGTACCGGTTGTGGCGGGAGAGTACCGATTTTAATAAAATTGTCCCGGTGCATATTTTTTTTTAAATCGGGACGTATAAATGCTCCACTTTTAGATATTTGTACCGATTAAATCCCGATTTTCAGTTTTTTCTTTATTAACCCTTTGAGGGCAGATCTTGCTTATAGAAAACATTGACATTGTGATTTATATATCTTGTTGCTTGGATTATTTGTTCCTTAGAATGTTGTGAAGGCAAAAATTTACAATTATAGACCCAATTAGTTTTCAGCATATTTTCGTTTAAACTACGTTACTTAAATGTTGCTTAAAGTGGTTATGCAACTATTTTAAAAAGATACACATAATAAATTATATTTTTGATGTGTATACATCTTAGGTTTTGGTAAGGATAAAATTTGCGAAGCTGTAACGCATAGCCCAGTAGAAAATTTCGAAGGATTGCAGCAGAAAATTTTTATTTTCATTAAAGGTACCCTGTGTTTAGTTGCTATTGCAAATGGTTGCCTAAATTTAGGCATATGCAGAGTGAAGCTCTGAACACATCGAAAACAACATAACCACACGACACGATATTAAGGTTTTATCTACATAATATAAACGCCTTGTCGACGGCGACATGACTTTTTTGAACGCGGCAGCGACACATGAATTTGTTTGTGTTTGACAAAAAAGAACAGGAAGAATCTTATCTGTCGCTAGAAAAATAGAAATAGATCCGATCTGCCCACAGCTAAATTTTTGGCTAGTTTCAGTGTTGCCGTGTCGTCGCCAAAATAATTATCTACATAAGAGTACGTGTTAAAATAATTTGACAGCTGTGGCCCGTAGCCCGTCGTTTCCAATGTGTTTCAAGCTTAAGAGGAAATGCGGTACTATTGATTATTTTCGCTGAAATAGAAAAAGTCGTAGCTAGTAAAAAATTCAAAATTCAGTTTTTGATTGATATGATGCATTTCATCGAAATACAACTCCCACATCATTTTATGAAAAAAAAATATTAGTCACGCCTTTTTTCATTTCAGTTAAGATGTTGTTACGTCTTTTTGAATTTTAGGTGACGATATGTATGCGCCCATTTTTCGCAAGTGGTTTTGATATTCGTAGCATGGTTTTAGGCATAAGTTTAATAGTCTCGATAAAAAGCAAGACGAAAATTTAAAAAATTTATAGTTAAAAAACTAAAAACACGCTTCTATTACAACAAGAACTAAAA
>NW_016166005.1:22301-25601 GCF_001687245.7 Rhagoletis zephyria | reverse complement strand
TGTCTTTTGCTTATTTAAAAACCTTTACCACTGCAGAATTTTTCAATGACCAAAAGAGAATAGTTTGTGCAGGTCACAAACCTGGCCATTGCCCCACATTTCGTAATGTTTGGTGGAACACTGAGCTCTATTTCCGCGGGACAGGTGTCGAAAATTGCTACAGTGTATTTAGGAAAAGCTGTCAAGCATGTCAACAAATATAAACTTCAGGCCTCTCTTAATAGCAGGGCTTTGCAGATCTCAATCCCTTAGAAAAAGCCTTGCTTTGCTCGACATCCAAATGTTTGGTCTTTAGGACGTATTCTTGTCCATTCATTGGCAATTTGCGGACCGAAGTCGATGGATGGCTAGACTACGCTGTTGCTAGAAAGCAAAAAGCTGCCTTGTTTAATAACCTATTCTATAAATTTTACTCGTAAAGAAAAAACTCGTAAGAAGAAAGAGGAAATCTTAGTACCTAAACATTTGTATTTGCCAAATATTATTTGCATGTAATAAATAATTTTGTTTGTTTGTTAGTATTTGTAATTAATATTTTTTATTAGCGCTTCAACTTTAGAGTTATGTACATACATACATACATACATACATATATGAGCTCATAGAATTGATTGATTATGTGTTATTTAAGCTGCCGATTATATCCACCAGTAGCTATTTAGCTGATTAATATTTTGCATAAATTATAATTTTCTCATCAAATTGTGCAATCACTAATTAAACGTTCTTTTCATAATGAAGACAGTAATCAAGAAACCTTTCTAATTAAATGACTCAACACGTTTTTTTGAGATTTGGTTTAAATTCTGTCATTGATGATGAAAAAAAGTCTGGTAAATCTGGCTAATCCAACTTTGTATATATTTCAATGTCCTATCGAGAATTTCACTCAAAAAGTTTAGATATATACAAAAGATGCCTGAGTATTGGCCTGATCATCAGCATAAGCTGTTAGTCTAGGCGCCCTACTTCTCATCTTTAGTGATAGCTTTTTCGAACTTCCAAAACATATAACACATAATTTTTTTTTTTGGACCTCTGTAGCATCGGGTAAGATTTAAAGTAAACCTACATATAAAGTAAATATAAAAGATTATGTTTCCTCAAATACATATTTACATCTTGTAATTAGGCATGTCAAATGTTGCATTTCTAAGTGTTGAAGTAATCGAATAGCCAAAAGAAAAAAATTATGCAATATGCAATTAAGCACAAGTGTTACCAATGTTGTTGTAATTACGAATATGCATTGAGTACCTATGCACTTAAAAGCAGCATTAACCCAGTCAACCAACTGTTTCGCATAAGTTCGAGGAAGCATTGAAAAATCGGGATAAGAAAAACATATTACACTGCTCGTCAACTGTTCCATGCAGCTAAATATAGGAGAAAAAGTCACCCGATTGAATGACTCATCGGCATTAAAATATAACTATAGAACTAACAGAAATTTTCATTTGTCATATTGTAATAAAGGGTACCTCGGAGCCTATTTTTCAGCTCTTCGAATAAAATTTGAATCCTCTTAATTAATCCACTTCAATGCTTTGGAATGTAAAGTTAAAAAAACTCATGGAAGATTTACATAAATTTCGATAGAATTTTTACTAAAGTTAGGACTATGCCTGGAAACTAATACCTTTGCATTTGCGCATAAATCAGGCAATAATTATTTTATATAATTAGTAAAAATATTTTTCCTTGTGAAATAACTATAAATATTATTGAAAATATTAAATCAATTTATGTTTGGGCTTTTACGTACATTCATATACGGGTACATATACAATGACCACGTGTTAATTTTTTTTAATATTCACAATGTTTTTCAAGTTAAATATTTTTTTTCGAAGCTTCACCGATTTAGAAAAAAGCGCAAAAACCCGTTAGCAAAAAAATTATTAAAAATCAATGCGGTTGAAATTTGCACTTCACTGTACTAAAATGGCGTGGACGATACAACCGCATACCCAAAAATGTTCTAGAGATTCAGATAAAAAAGTTTAAAAACTTGTTGAATTTTCCAAAAATTTTTATAGGTTAAAACATTAATTTATATATCTTGGTTAAAGCTTGGACAATATTTTTACGTAAAACTAACAAAAAAATGAACTTGAAGAAAATTGTGAGTATTTAAAAGCAAAATAATACGTGATCACTTGTTTGAGTCACTGTATGTCATTATGACTAAAAAATTTGGCAAAAAAAGGTGCATTCTCTCTCTCTCTCGTACCCTCATATATATAATATTTATACACAAACTGACACAATTTATTAAGCCCATAATTTTGGTTTGTTGGGTTTTCAGCTTTTTCCGATCCCGGGATTTTCGGTATGTCGCTGTCACAATCCCGGGATCTCGAGATTAGTCCCGGGATAGATTTAGATATTCATTACTTTTCAACTACTTAAATCGAAAAAAATTGCTTCTATATTGTTTGAGCAGCTCTCCTACCATAAAATAAATAATAAATAAATGGGTTTAAAATCTACTTTTTTATTAAAAGTGGCGTTTGTATTTTTTCTCTCTGACCGCCGGATTTTATTTGAACGACTTTGTAATTTCAAAGATATGATTAATTCCAAAAAATATTTAAAAAATTCAATGCTATATAGATTAAAAATATGGGTACAAAATGAAAGAAAAAACTTCTTTAGAATTAAAAAAAAACTAAAATTTTTATTATCATGTATTTATTTATAATATTTATATTTATAATATTTATTATTAAATAAAAAAAGAAATATAGGCAATACTGGACAAGAAAAGAAGTTTCTGTTATTGCCATCAGTGCAAATAAAAAAATGCCGAAAATTCCGTGATTATTTGCCGAGAATCCCGGGATTTTTGGGACCTTAAAAAGGCCGGGATCCCGGCATACCGGGATTAACATTCCTGATATGGACGTACGCACAGTTGACAGTACGTTTGTTTGCAGACAATCAGGTGCCCATTTGTGTTTACGTCTGACGCGTCATGACGGCTGCCGTAGTCGTGTGGGTTTGTGCGTGACTCTTGATTGTTCGACTTAGAGAGCGTGGTGGGTTGGCTGAAAGGGCTTTTTTGTAACTGTACTGTTCAATGAGCAATGAAAAACTTTACTTAGCTTAAATCCATTTTGAAAAACGTCACATAAAATACTTTGTAGGCATACAGACATATTCACCGATTTGGTAGCGAACCTTGGCCCAAACTTGTCATCGTTTGATGTGGTATGCTTTATTTATTGTTTTTGTATGCCAAGAATAGATAATGCAAAACACTTGCTTATTATTGTTGTTGCCCCTATGCAAGATGTA
>NW_016166005.1:0-22054 GCF_001687245.7 Rhagoletis zephyria | reverse complement strand
GCATACAGACATATGCACCGATTTGGTAGCGAACCTTGGCCCAAACTTGTCATCGTTTGATGTGGTATGCTTTATTTATTGTTTTTGTATGCCAAGAATAGATAATGCAAAACACTTGCTTATTATTGTTGTTGCCCCTATGCAAGATGTATTATGTTTGTTCATACATACTTGTAGATGATGCCTGTGGCGGACCGGACACCTCTACCGTGACAGCCTGTCATAAGGGTACAATAAGACTCTGTGGCACCGTTATGCATTGATTGATTTTTTTTTTGGTTTTTTTGCACTTTACCTGAAGGCATTCAAGCTTTATGCTTTTTCTACTTTAATAGTGTACTTAACTGCATGCACATATGTATGTATGTATATTAATCATTAATTTTGTGCGAAAATGTTTTATGCTAAAATATGCAAATAATTTTTGATTTATTTTACAAGAAAATGATGCTTCAAAGAGTTGAATAAATGAAAAGCTGTGCAATGGAATGCGTAAATGTGAATATGGAAAAGGTTGCGTTAGTACAGCAACTTAACTAAATGCCACATATCGCTAGCTTAGAGAGAAAAGTTGCTAAGTCCACTTTTTATCAAAAACTCATATTTTGCTCCAGGAGGCTAGAGAAATTAAAAATGCATCGGAAAGGAAAAGGAAAATTTGTTAACTAAAAAAAAAAACTAAAAATAAGATCAAATTGTACGAAATCTTTTAATAAATAAATAAATTGAATCCATCTGATTCGTATGCAGTTTTACTTTGCTTTAAACTGGAAAATTTTGTATTCAAAGTTTTGCGAAATACTTGAAAAAAATGGCTATTAGAAGTTTTTCTCCTCTCCTGTACAATTTTTAAATGAATCTCATTCTGGTATCAGATTTGCTCCATTAGCTCAGGTTTTCGAGTTAATCAAGTCCAAAGCTGTGAAAAACCAAATTTTTAGCTATATGTATTCGCTGTCTAGTTTCATTACGAAGTACCAGGTTGACCGAGCTTTGCTCGGAATGCATATACTTTTTAAAGTTTTCAAGGTTTGGTTATCAAATAGTGGTCATTTGGATAGATTAAAAAAAGTTGGTTTTTGGTAACTATAAAGTAAATCAATTTCTTACTTTAAAATTTAGGTGGCAACCCTACTTAGAAGTACGCTGAAGTGTATATGTTCTGTGTATACATACAAAAAAATGCTGATTGAGTTTAACAAACTAAAAATTTATATTACATAGAAGCGTGACAACCCTGACTGAAAGTGTGTTTTGTTAACAAAGCTCTCACCAATACCTCCCATTTGATATCCATATTGCGATTTTTAAGATAAATTGTAGAGAATCGCAAATAAGTGGGAACATTATAAATATGCGATTCAAAATAGATGGCAACCCTGTTAAAAATATTTTTGATTTAATGATTTTTAAAATAGCTTCCACTTGATACTCATAAAAATTAATTTAACTAATTTCGAATATGTAATGTTTTACCAAATTGAAGCAGTAGTATAAAAGAAGAAGCAAAGCGACTACTAGAAAGATTATCTTCTAGTTTGATGGCATATTTTATCAGTGTGGTACTGCATGATCAAAAGTGTTTCCATTCAACCAAATTTACCATCAAGATGATTGGGAATATTTATGTTACATTCACATTTTCTTTGTGATTTTTCACTAGCATTCAATGGCACACTACATATTTGGTATTTAAAATTCTTAACCGACTTCACAAAAAGGAGAAGGTTTTCAGTTCGTCGAAATATATTTTTTTTTATGTATGGATCGTGAAGAAATTAACGACAATCTTAAATTTTTAGATGAGAATTGAAGTCGGTTTAGTTTTTGGCTTAACCATTACTTGTTAAAATCATACAATCACATTTTTGAAACGAATTAAGTGTAAATGAATTCGCAATTGACTCAATCATTATACAGCTCTACTACATAGATATATTGTTGTTGCCTTTTATACAAATGTTTGTGTGCATTGTTTATTGCATTTGATGGACTAAGTATTTTAGTTGTCTGGAAACAATGAATGAATTTCCATAAATTATTACAATATTATTGATCTTGATGGCAAATTGCAATTTCACACCAACTTATTTATGAAAACTCTTCAAAAAAATACAAGTGCAGCTTACAAGATATTTATTAGAAAAACAAAATCGCCATATATATGTTTAAGTAAAATTTACATGTCTATAAATACCAATGCGATGATTTGCATTTCAAATGGTATACCCTGCAGACTGCAGACCATGGTAATAGAAACTCAGGCACACTTTTGGCCATCAACCACAGCGGTTGCTTACAAATATGAATACATACATACATACAGATGTACCTAGTATGTTCGTGTAAATACCTTTGAGTAAGTGCATAGGATTTACACACAATGCCGCAACGAAGCTACTCATCATTAATTACAACAACCAACGTCGAGAAGTGAATTGTCAGGTGTTGGCTGTCAATGCTGACATAAAATGACTTTTTAAGTTCCCCCCACCTGCAAAATCATAAATACATATGTATGAGGTGTGTACATATGTATGTATGTAAGTGTGTTTGTGCATATTGCGCCGAACTTCTCAAAGCTGATTGCTGCCTAAAAACCACAGTGCCACAAATTCGCCAAAATCATCGCTTTTCAATCCACTAGAAACATACATATATGTACATAAATTTATGCATATATGCATACAAACATACAAAAATACATACATATGTACATATGTAATTGCACACATAATGCCAAGGCTGCTGTTGTTACTTTGTTGCTTAATTTCTTTAAATTTCGCATGCATAGATGCATATATACATGTGTATACACATTTTGTCTACGATCTCGTCGAATTTTGTGTAAAAGAAACTACTTTTAAGTTGCTCCATCGATCAGCAAACTAGTAAATTGTTTTGATTTTACGTTATCGGTATTCGGCATTGCAAATTAATGCAATTGTTGGGTAAACAGTGGCAACGAAACATATCTTTNACTACTCCAACATATTAACATTGGCATTGTTGTTACGCTTTTATTCTTCACTTCACAGATGCTTTTTCGAAATTAATAAAAATTTATAAATTCCATGTTGCCCCTGACGGCATTCGAACCCGAACATGCTGACAGCTAACAACTAACAGCGAGCATCTCTGCACGTTCAGCTACAGCCAGATAGGTAAATGTGCTTTCAAATGTTCACGAGCAGTGATCGGGTAAAAAACAATAAGCTGGTGCAGAGACACGAGTTGGTCCGCTACAGCATGACAGAGGAACACTTTTGTAAGTACACCAATATACCTCACATAGACTACATGGTTCAACGATTTTTGCAGGGTGTTTCTCCTTTATCTTATCTGTTAAATGAATATTTCATGTAGGCATACATACATACATATATGTACAAACACAAATATTTATACATATTTACATAACTGCTTAGTTACTATGAAGATTTAGGTGTGTCACAAATTTAAAATGGAGCAGAAGAACTTCTAGGTTTGATAAGTAATAGCTCACAAAATTCTCAGATTTAGCTGTTTAAAGGAAGGAGTTTTAGCGCAAAAGCTTACATCGAAACAATTAATTCGAAGGAACCTACCCAATATGCAAAAAGCATTTTCTTAAATTTTCCAAATCTTTGAAAGATTCTTGATTTGCAACATTTTTCTCCAACACCTTTTCCAAGGCATGACTAAAATCGATACCCAAGCTTTTCTCTAGTGGAGCACTCAGATTATTTTGCATACAAAAAATTGCCATTTTGCTTGAGAATGGCTTGGTTTTGTCACTACTAAACTCAGCTTGTCGGCCAAATTTTATTTATTTTTTATTTTTGTTTCTCATATATTACATAACTAACAAGAGCTTGTGTATATCGTTTCTTTTCTTCAGAAAAACAAAAAAAATTCGAATGGACGCATGTTCGACTACTCACTTGTTGGTCACGAGTTCAAAACCTATGGCACGAACGCATTGTTTTCTTTTGGGTGCTGTTAACATATTTTACATTTGTAGGACATGTCGGCAAAAGTAACCATATAGATAGTTTAGAGAGCAAAGTTGCTAAGTCCATTTTTTTTTTTTTTAATTTTAAAGGAGAGGAAATAATTCTTATAGCCATTTCCTTCACAAGTAGATACTTATTTCGGAAATCTTTGAATACAACGGTTAAGAAGGATCCGACCTTTATTAAAATGTTTCGTATTATTTTAATTTTGCCTGATTTTTGGTGCCTCTTTTGGATTCAGAAAATTTACCTTTTGCGAGAAAAAATAAAGCAGGTACCTTAATCCTTTTCGAAACGTTGCATTTTTAATATCGTTTACGTCCTATATCAAAATATGAGTTTTCATAACACAAGTGCACGGAGAGAAATTTTTTCTTAAACAAACAAGAAAAACATAGGCAAATCACCACTCTGTGACTGTGATTGATGCAACAAAATTATGTTTAAGTTTGTTGAAAAAAACTATTTCTCTGTTTAAAAATTTCTAATAGGTAACATGGAAAAACCAAAAGTAACACTGTTCAAAAAAATCATGTTGCTTTTTTCTTAGTGTAATCATCTGCACTAACAGCTAAATATGCACGTATTGTTAGCGTCAGAAATAAGTTAACAGTGACGTATAGGTCTTGATTTAGTCTTGAGATTGAGCAAATCTCACGAGTTGTTACATTTTTCGACAAAACGTGTTTTTGGGCGCACCGCGTGGTGGTTTGCCTTTCTTAGAAAATGCACTATCTTCAGTTTTGTATAAAGAGCAAGATTCCATTGCGAAATTGAAATTAAATAAAAACTTAAAAAAGATATATGTACTATAAAAATAGAAGTAAAAATAACCACTCATGCTCATCTATTTCCACGTAGTTGCGTATGTATCGTTTACGCGCCGGAGGTCCATACCCAGCCACCTATCAAGTTTACTTGCACGCCTTAATTTAAAAGCGATATTATTTAAAAGTAAAAGTACTCCTTATGCACATTGTATACATATAACAATTTTAGATTGAATTTCGAGTGCACTAACAAAAATGGTAAAAATGGATTTTTAGTTTCCCAAATTATCCCAAGTCATCCTTTACTCAATGTAATTGTTTTTTTCATTTGATGAGACACTAGTCCTCAATTCTTTCGTTTTGACAAGAAGAACATTTTCATCGTTTAATTTTAACATTTTGAAGTAACTTAAATTATTAGGATTAAAAAAATCGGAATATTTCAAAAACCACAAAATAGCTGCGACAGATATTCTGCATGCTGCCATTTTTTTAATTGTGTGCACCTTGAAATTTCTCAGCTATGTTGCATTTGATGCCAACGTCCCTCGCCTCTATGAACATTCTATTTGAAAACTTCCCAACGTTATTAAAAAAAAACAAAACAATTATGATTTGTTTGAGTGACAATGAAATGATTAGTAATTTCGATACATTTTAAAGAAAATTCAATAAATTCGATACCTTTATTGGTTTTTGAGAATTTTTTGCCGAGGTGGTTGCGCTTTTTCTTCCAAGTAATGCATGAACACAGTATTTTGCTATGTGGAAGGAAATGCGGCATACTCTCGGCAAAAAAAAAACTCTCAAAAATCAACGGTAGTTTTAAAAGGACTTAAAACCTGCTGCAAAAGTGCACACTAAATTTTTTCAAGAAACAGAATTGAAGAGATGAAAGTTTCGCTTAAGATTTCTTGAATTTTCCTGAGTTCTGTATGAAATAACAAATTTTTATTCGTATGATTTTTAAAAGAAATTTCGTATAGAAAATATTAATTAATAAAATCGTCAAAACCTCACTCTGTTTACTTATTTTTGACGCTCACAGTACATATATGTGCATGCATGTACGTCTACATACATACATATGTACGTCTACATACATACATATGTACATATACAGAGTGTAATAACAATTTGTTTTATTTTATAGGCAAGCCAAATCATAATGTCTTCGTAGTCTGGAAGTGCATTTCCTTATGGGCAAATTATTATCGGTTGTTTGACGGCCGCCATAACAGAGTCGCTTCACACTTGGTAGGGCGCCGCTTCGCTCCCAAGTCCACATAATATGTACTGAGCGCAGCCGTAAAAAAGTTTATCCAAAATAATTTCTCGTTAACGGTGTAAAACTGTGCGTCCCCGCCATTTGCGTGACAATTTTAAGCAGCCCAACTCCAATCGGAGGAAAAGTGCGGCCAAACACTTAACAAAAATAGAAACGCCAAATAGTTACTAAACAGTTTCTTTACTTGTGGAAGCAATGATTTTTTTGCAGTTCCCACGAACCCGCTAATCTGCACAGATTGGTGCGAAAATTGCTAAGCAATAAATAATAATACGGAGTAATTAGATAAATGATTTGCGCGGTGGTTTTAATTTCATTTCAACTACTCTTTATAGCACACTTTGGCCTGTTAACCTGGCAACCGAGTATTGGACTCGAAGTGATTTCTCGCCGATTCATAAGCAGCATATCTTGATTTTTCGGTGACCTCCGTTGGTATTTAAGCCTTCTAAACGTCGCTAAAAGGTCTTAGCGTCGAAAGACCCAAGTATAGAAACAGTTTCTAAAACTAAAACTGGCTTTTTATATATAAACCGCTGAAAACACAA
Organism: Rhagoletis zephyria; assembly: GCF_001687245.7. NCBI lineage: Eukaryota > Metazoa > Arthropoda > Insecta > Diptera > Tephritidae > Rhagoletis > Rhagoletis zephyria. The sequence continues at coordinate 15,453 of NW_016166005.1, read as the reverse complement.
GTTTACAGAAATAAAAAAAATTGTCTCACCTGGGATATTTTTCTATAAATTCCAATGTATAATTTTCCATTGAATCCGAATGCCATATCATAAGATAAGATATAAGAAGGTACTTTCAGATTTAGCCGAATTTCGGTTTTTTTTTTTAATCTGAAAGAAGTGCACTCACTTAGTGGCAATTGCCTTTGGACATAGTCGGACAATCCCAAATTTCGTTTTGCATTGATAAATGCTTTCGGTACAAACATTGACATGAAAACATTTGTTTCTTTCAGGTTAAGAAGAAATTTCGATAATGGCCAACTGTAAAAATTCACCTTTTTTCAGATGTCAAAAAAAAAACGGAAATTTTGCTATATCTCAGAAATTGTTCTATATGTTTATCTTTTGACTCTCTATATTCCATATTTTACTTAGGAAATGATGATCAGGTGGTACAGGTTGAATTCAAGACTACATACTTCTTCGATTTCAAGTAAGCGCGGTTTAAGATAAGATAAAAAAACAAAGAGTATTCACGTATCACATCACTGTTGCAGTGATACCCTCAAATAAGGCTATGTGAAATACCTTGTATGCTTTGAACTCGATATACATAAGTTTCAGCTATGAAGTGTCACTGTCCTCAGGTCGTAGCCCTTTAATCGTTTACCCAATGCGTCATCAAAAGAATGAGTTCTGCCTCTACCAACTGCTGGGTTTATCTGGTTTTTAAACGGATATTAAATTGCAAAGGAATCGTTTTTGGCCATTACCTTGCCATAGCTGATAAAAAAAAGTTTCCCAAATGCGTGGACTTCTGCACCCAAAACCATCCTCATACTATATAGTGTATAATTCAGATCATTAAATTAAACATTGAAGGAGGCTGATATCGCCGACGCCCACATTAGATATAGCACCACCACTGCCCCTATATTGCACTTCCACAGCAGTTTCTTTGAGATCAGTTCGATATACCCAGTTGAGGGAAATTTCATGCAGGGATCTAATACTTGTGAAAAGTGAGTGCTAAATCCACTTCAGCCGGATAATAAATCCGTGACATATAGAGTTATTCATTTCGTATTTATGGCATTCTGTAAATTAACCTCAAATGGATAAATAACGGGGTCTAAAGAGCTTTCAAAAGAAGCAACGTCAAACTCATAGATCTACATTCCTCTAAGTGCATCGGATTGTTCTTACCTGCATTTGGTATGAACACTGGCATAAATAAATAAATGCTTGTCACAAAAATATGTATAGACAGCAATCAAAAACACCGATAAGGTAACAACGAGTCAATATCCAGCTACTTTCTACATACTTACTTGTACATACTCGTACCTAAATGCATGCATGCATACTTATGTATGCGGTTATGAAAAAGTAATTTTTCGCTTTATGTATGTCATGAAATTTGTTATGAATTAAGTTGGAAAAGGCAAAAATATTTCCGCCTTCATAAATATGTACATATGTATGTATGTACATAGGTTGTCACCACCCCTTTGACCAGTTGTGTCACATATATGTGAATATTTTATATGGACATGAGACTTGTATATACAAACAGATGTACATCTATATTTTTATATGCTTACACAGAGTAATTAACATTGCTGGTTTTATTGCTATTGCTTAACCCATTACGATTAACATTGAGCGCAGATAGAATTTTGTTTTTAATAATAAAATTTATTTTTATTTTGTTTTTTTAAATAGTTGTATAATTTAAGTTTTATGTAAAGTGTCAACTGGCATTTGCTTTCGTGAGAAATGATGGTTTGTCTATTTTTAGACCATATGGAAGACATGTTGCTCATGCGCTAATGTTTTTTGTTTGATTTGTTGGCTTTTTCAATTGTTTTGTAATTTTTACTCATTCGTAGAATTTTATAATACTTAACGGGCGAGTTTCATGTGTTTGGGTTCGGCTGTTTAATAGGAGAAGGGCCTTGATGGTTTGTTGTAGTTGTAACCATCTGGTCCAAGAGATCCAGCCTCGGGACCACTAGGACCGCCAGGACCGCCAGGACCTTCTGGACCCTGAGGACCTTCGGGACCTTCTGGGCCTGTCGGACCATCCGGTCCACTTGGACCTTCTGGACCACCTGGACCCGCAGGGTAACTGGGTTCCGGCCTGGGTGCTGGGTATGTTGGCTGCGGCGCTGGTTGAGTTGGCTGTGGCGCCGGGAAAGACGGCTGAGATCCAGGATATGATGGCCTTGGTGCTGGGAATGTCGGACCTGGCGACGGTTGTGCGGGCCGCGGTGCCGGATACGTAGATTGACCAACTGGCTGTGAGGGCTGTGGTGCTGGATAAGTTGGTTGTGGCGCCGGTTGAGCTGGCTGTGGCGCCTGATACGTTGGTTGAGGTCTGGGTTGTGGTTGTGGTTGCGGTTGTGGTCGCGGTTGCGGTTGCGGTTGTGGTTTCGGGCGTTGAGCTGGCTGCGTTGGGCCTACTTCATTTTCACCGGGGGGTGGCAAGTATTCGGGACCAGGCTTTGCAGGCGTCGATGGCTGTGGCTGTGGGCGTGGTTGATAAGTTGGTCCAGGGGAAGGTGGTTGCGGTCGCGGTTGGTATGGTGTACCAGGAGTAGATGGCTCTGGACGTGGCTGGTATGTAGGACCTGGCGCAGGGGGTTGGGGTCGTGGCTGGTATGTAGGACCTGGCGCAGGTGGTTGGGGTCGTGGCTGATATGTTGTACCAGGGGTAGATGGCTGCGGGCGTGGCTGGTATGTAGGACCTGGCGAAGGTGGTTGTGGGCGCGGCTGATACGTAGGACCCGGCGCAGGGGGTTGAGGTCGTGGTTGGTATGTGGNCCAGGAGTAGATGGCTCTGGACGTGGCTGGTATGTAGGACCTGGCGCAGGGGGTTGGGGTCGTGGCTGGTATGTAGGACCTGGCGCAGGTGGTTGGGGTCGTGGCTGGTATGTAGGACCTGGCGAAGGGGGTTGTGGGCGCGGCTGATACGTAGGACCCGGCGCAGGGGGTTGAGGTCGTGGTTGGTATGTGGTACCTGCTGTTGGGGGGATATATTCAGGTCCTGGTGTTGGTTGTGGTTGTGGTTGCGGTCGCGGTTGTGGTTGTGGTTGCNCGGTTGTGGACGTGGCGCAGGATATGATGGCTGTGGTTGTGGTTGCGGTCGCGGTTGTGGTTGCGGTTGTGGTTGTGGTTGTGGTTGTGGCTGGGGAGCTCCGTAAGAAGGCTGTGGTTGAGGTTGAGGCCGTGGGCGTGGAGCCTGATATGTTGGCTGAGGCTGAGGCTGCGGCTGAGGTTGCGGGCGTGGTTGTGGCTGTGGCCGGGGTCTTGGCTGCTGGGGTTGTTCAGGAGGAAGATATTCGGGGCCTGGTTGTGGTGATGGCGCAGGACGGCTAGGCTGAGGTTGCGGTTGTGGCCGCGGAGCCGGAGCTGGGCGACTTGGCTGTGGCTGTGGCTGCGGTCTTGGCGCAGGATACGATGGCTGTGGTTGTGGCTGAGAGGATGGATATGAAGGTTGAGGCTGGGGTTGGGGTTGTGGTCGAGGTGCGCCGTAAGTGGGTTGAGGCTGGGGTTGGGGTTGAGGTTGCGGTTGTGGTTGTGGTTGTGGCCTTGGGGCTGGGTAGGATGGTTGTGGCTGGGGTTGGGGTCGAGGTGCGCCGTAAGTGGGTTGAGGCTGGGGTTGGGGTTGAGGTTGCGGTTGTGGTTTTGGTTGTGGCCTTGGGGCTGGGTAAGATGGTTGTGGCTGAGGTTGTGGTCGAGGAGCGCCGTAAGTGGGTTGAGGCTGGGGTTGGGGTTGAGGTTGTGGTTGTGGTTGCGGTTGTGGCCTTGGGGCTGGGTAGGATGGTTGTGGCTGGGGTTGGGGTTGANGTGGTTGTGGCCTTGGGGCTGGGTAGGATGGTTGTGGCTGGGGTTGGGGTCGAGGTGCGCCGTAAGTGGGTTGAGGCTGGGGTTGAGGTTGCGGTTGTGGTTGTGGTTGTGGTTGTGGCCTTGGGGCTGGGTAGGATGGTTGTGGCTGGGGTTGGGGTTGGGGTTGTGGTTGTGGCCTGGGAGCTCCATAGGATGGTTGTGGTTGGGGTTGAGGCTGTGGTCGAGGTTGTGGCTGTGGGCGAGGAGCTGGGTACGATGGCTGAGGCTGCGGCTGTGGTTGCGGCTGCGGTTGCGGCTGCGGCTGTGGCTGGTAGCCTGTATCGTCTATCTCATTGCCCGAAGGTGGTGGTGGAAATGGCACCGATGGCTGTTTGTAATGATAACCATCCNTGGTTGTGGTTGTGGCCTTGGGGCTGGGTAGGATGGTTGTGGCTGGGGTTGGGGTTGAGGTTGTGGTTGTGGCCTGGGAGCTCCATAGGATGGTTGTGGTTGGGGTTGAGGCTGTGGTCGAGGTTGTGGCTGTGGGCGAGGAGCTGGGTACGATGGCTGAGGCTGCGGCTGTGGTTGCGGCTGCGGTTGCGGCTGCGGCTGTGGCTGGTAGCCTGTATCGTCTATCTCATTGCCCGAAGGTGGTGGTGGAAATGGCACCGATGGCTGTTTGTAATGATAACCATCCTCTTGCAGGTCACTACTCAGATGAGAAACATCAGCAAGCACTCCATTCGCAGCCAGAAANCGAAGGTGGTGGTGGAAATGGCACCGATGGCTGTTTGTAATGATAACCATCCTCTTGCAGGTCACTACTCAGATGAGAAACATCAGCAAGCACTCCATTCGAAGCCACAAGGGCAAACAGCAGGGCTAATAATTTCTGCAAAGTACAAACAAATAATAGAAAAACCAATTAGAATTTTTAATGAAAGGGATGAAGACGAGCAGCAATTTGAATATGTATGAAATATGAATTCAGTAAGGTATTTTGCAATCAAGCATTCGTATAGAGGTGGCTGATTACGCAAACTAAAACAAAATTTGCGTGTTTTATGCGGTCCATAATTGCTCGCAATGCGATTTACTACATCCGCGAGCTAATCAGCCAACCAAAATCTGCTTTTGATTTATTCAACATTCTCGACATCTACTCGGCCAAGTGAATTGAAGAAAACAACAGTTGAAAACAAACAAAACATCCATTAGCTATTCAAAAGTCGACTTCATAGTTACTATCTAGAGATACACATGTACATATATATGTATGTATGTGTTTGTAAGCAAAGTGTTCGTTAGTTGAATCATAGCCCGCCCTTTAGAAATGTAATGACGGTTTCATACTTTTTCACTAATTCGTGATGGTATTTACAATAAGCTGGGAACTTCGTTTGTGCTTTAAGTTCGCTTGGCTTTGGGGCTCGCTCGTTGCAGCACTACCAAGTCACGATTTCGAAATAATTCCGGCAATATGACTAAAACTATGTTTTTTTTTCTATCGTTGGCTAAGCCGAATTTCTCCATAGCTTCTTTTGTTTCTAATATCAATGCAATGGATGGCGTAGTCAGCTTCGCCGAAGTCTCAGATTTTCTCAGATGACTGCAGCTTCGATTTACCAATTTTGGCACAAACAAAAATTTTCTTTGTATGTTTGTTGCATGCCGTGCTCAGCGTTTCGACTTTGTTGTTGTATTAGTTGTTTTTAGTATTACGTTTTTCTGTTCTTTGTTTTCACTGATGACATAAATCTGGCTGCTTAGCACACATCGTCACAGTTGGTCATAAATCACATTTTGAGCTGGTGGCATAGCCAATGCTATAATATAAGTGCATGTGTTGCACAATTCTGGTTTGCTGCAAGTTACCTTATTGCGAAATGCGAAACTAAGGTGACCGATAATTTTTTTTTTTTTGTTTTTTTTTTTTTAGTTTGTTATAACTCACCATTCTCAAGTTTCATTCGCTAGCGCCCGAGCCACGAAAACGATTTTTACTTTTATTAACACAACTTAATAGTTATCCTTCAGCATATAACAATGTTCGTGTACAGTAATATTTAATAACAAAATGACGTTAGTATCGCGAAACTTAAATGGCTCTTAAAATTCACTTCGACTTCGACAATTTGTTCACGCCAGTTGCTCGCCCGAAATCCAAATGCTGACCAATTGTTCTCGCTCAGCTGAATTTATATGAAAATCGCGTGGCTCAGTGCTGCAGCTCCGCCGCTAGGGAATTCCAACTCTCACAGCGCGCAGCCGCAGCATCGATCATAGCTTCATAGCTTCTCCAATTGTAGCATCTCCATGCCGCATGCCTACGACTCTTTCCCTACATGCTTACAATACCTATTAGATGCGGTAACTGGCTAAGCGCGCTGCCAAACAGCTAAGACGCCGGCAACCTCAATCGCAGCGTCATCATCATAGCCAAAGCAACAAGCTCGACGTGAGGCTCCCCGACTAACTATGCCGGCGGCAACAAAAACAGCAGCAGCCAGCAGCAGTGACAGCTTCTGAATAGCGTACACCGAGCGAACGAGAAGATACACAAAGTAAACAAACTAAACGGGCGTTGTCGCCTGTAAAGCAGCGCGGCGCGGCGCGACGCGGCGCACGCTCAGTATCATAGACTAGCTCGACGGCGAGCGACTGACTTCATAAAGGTTTTTCCAAGCCCAATCATCATTAGAGCCACAACAAAGAGCCATCATCATCGCGTTCAGAGACGCTGACCGAATCTCAATGTATCGATTTAATTGTTATTGGAAACTCGCTTTTAATAATCTGTGCAACGGAGATTAATTTATAACAATTTTTTTTTTTTATTTTTAAATTTTCATTAAACATTGCAAGTACTATACACTTATCAAATATTATACAATATAAATGCAATTGGTGATTGCAAGTTTCCCACGCTCTGGGTCAGAAGTTGACGCCAAGATTTGGAGTATTGGAGTATGCAGTATTACTTCACAAACTGTTGGCCATCAGAATCTTATGAACTCAAACCGAGCCAAGGGTGACTAATCAAATGCACTGGTTGCTTGTTAGCCGGAGCCATATCGTTTCGTACGTCAGCAAAAAAAAAAAAAGAAAAATTGCCTCTCCAAATGATGATGGAAGCCTAAAAAAGATCCGGCAAACTTTTTTCCAATTCGTGTCAATATAGTCACGGGCTGGCCAAAAATGGTTATTTCAGAGGCTTCCAGTTGTATTGCTGGAACCATTTGAAAGTTGAAACTTTATCCCTAGTGCGAAAAAAAATATTTTATGACGTCAGCGAATAGGTTAATGCTGTCAAATCGATGAAAGGTTATCGGTTGGCGCCATCTTTATTTTCTACATCGTGGCACTGATATATGTACGTACATACAACAAGCATTGATAAGGATTCGAGATAGAAAACTAATAGTGATTTCGTTTCTACCAAAAAATGTTGCCCCTTTCTATTTTCTATTCCGGGGAAGGCAACATTTTTTGGAAGAAACGAAATCACCATAACTCTAGGCGAGATGTAACAATTGTAAACCGTGTTCAAAGCTTGTAGGGCACGTTATAGAGAAAAGTTGATATTTCTCTATTTTGACTATAGCCAGAGTGAATATTTCCTAGAGTTGCTTTACCGTGTAAACTTAATTGATAGAGGAGATTTTTATTTCAGTAAAACTCTAGCTGCTAGTAAAAAGTGGCTGTCATTAAAAATGTAGTAGACAGACTGCCCAAGTGTGTCTCACTGATGATGCGCTCAAAATTGGTTAGAAAGTGCCTGGCGTCGCTCTAAATTTGGTTGGTTTAGTAGACTTTTTTGAGTACCTGGCCACAGTTATATTACTTGGCTCATGAATTGGCGATAACGTGTAATTTTGAAACGATATTACCGGACAGGGGGCGAATGGAATGCCACGGACTACGCAGAGGTCATTCATATGTGACCCTGGCGGTCAAAGTAGCTCCTTGAAGCTTACAGAACCTCAGTTCTCGCGCGTAGTAGGGATCGTAACACTGATCTAAATCTGACCCTTGCCTAACACTTCATATCATTGGCTCTATAGTTAAGCGATTTACTCATAAAGAACAACCTTTGCAATGCCCAACTGTGTTCTAATCTACGACCACTGTTCCTAACTTACATAGAAGGTTTTTTGTATTACTGGACTGCAGAATATCTCTGAATAATTTATACTTGTCGCCGCCAATATGATGTTCACGGAGCACGAAAAAAACAGTTTGGAAGTATCCACTTAGCGGATCTCTTCAGCTGAGGCGAAGAAAAACGCGGTACAGCTTAATCCCCCACATGCAAGCTATTCAAATTGGTATATACTACTGTGACTGAACCCGCTTTTTTCCAGAATTGGACAGTGACTCACATAGTGATCGCTGTCTTCCACTCTCCTTCGCCCTTCAGCCTTGTAACCACAATAAAAAAGGCACTTATGCACAAATAACCAACAAACTTCAGAGCTTAAAGCTTTTATAAATGGTTCATGGCTAAATTGGCGTTGGTTACTTTTCCTACAAACGTCTCTTTACAATATTGAAAGCAAGGTTTTACAAAAAAATTTGATTAGAGCTAACTCACCTGTGGCATGGGGCCAAGAACTGTTCCAAGGTGTATTAAACAAGGTGGTGTTGGGGCGACAGCTGAGTTTTTCGCCGTGGAGGCCATTACGTCAAAATGATGTGTTTGTTGTAACTCATACCAATGACAGTATGGACATCAGCGTATAATTTGTTAGTGTAATTTTTTACTTATATACGGCCAACACCACCTTGTTAAATACGCCTTGAACTGTTCCATATCCAAGTATCCATGGGAACATCATTAAATTAAAGCGTTTAGATTTGAATAGCGTTATTTTGAGTAAATCTCTTTGCAAATTTTATTAGTCAGAAATGTCTATTTAAAAACTAGCATATCAATGTAATAAGTCATTTAGATTCACATTTATGCACAAATATCTTTATATTTATTTTATACCACACCTATCTACTTACTATCTGTGCATTTCTAAAAATGCTGACAAATTCAACCGATTGACCCAAAAAATAGTAACAACTCAAAATAAAATTTATTTTATTATTAAATTTTCGAGCATAAACAAATTTATGCAAATAAACAGCAATCGCGCAAACAGAATCTTTACTACATTCATGAGAATGCGGATTTTTTGATTTAATATTGTCACCGTGTCGCCAATAATCANATTAGTCAGAAATGTCTATTTAAAAACTAGCATATCAATGTAATAAGTCACTTAGATTCACATTTATGCACAAAAATCTTTATATTTATTTTATACCACACCTATCTACTTACTATATGTGCATTTCTAAAAATGCACCGCCTAGCTGACAATTCAACCGATTGACCCAAAAAATAATAACTCAAAATAAATTTTAATTTATTATTAAATTTTCGAGCATAAACAAATTTATGCAAATAAACAACAATCGCGCAAACAGAATCTTTACTACACTCATGAGAATGCGGATTTTTCGATTTAATATTGTCACCGTGTCGCCAATAATCAATCCTACATATTTCATTTGATTTGTGCTTTTGCTGCTCTTTCTGCTGCACACCTCCATATACACACACACACACATACATTCTTTCTGATGAAATCGAAATTAAATTGATAATGTGCCATACATACAAACATACAAAAAATACCTGCACGCATACATGCATACATACATAGCTACAAAAATGCATCAGAAGTTCTTTTCATTACATAATGAAAGATTTGTACGCCGGATTGATTTGGAATGACGAAACCACAGCTGAATTGAAAATTATTTTTAGCGGTTTTACCTTCACACCTCCGAATGCATTAGGGTAATCTAGAATTTGTAGTGTCTCCGAATCTCGTCTTCGTGTCTATAAATGCTGCACTCGACTTTGTTGCAGTACGTGTTTTTGTTATTTTTCCTAATTTTTGTATAAACGTCCAGACTTGCAANGTTTTACCTTCACACCTCCGAATGCATTAGGGTAATCTAGAATTTGTAGTTTTTGCCGAATCTCGTCTTCGTGTATATAGATTCTGCACTCTGCGACTTTGATGCCGCTCTCAGATTTCACACTTTTGCAGTACGTGTTTTTGTTATTTTTTTTGTAATTTTTGTATAAACGTGCAGACTTGCACTAATCGAGAAAGGTTTCTTCAATTTATTTGCTTACAAAACCAGTGAAATTAATTTTTTACGGAACAGCGGATTTATCGAATTGGCATCCCCAATGGATCGTGCCAATGGATCAATTCTCCAAACGAGCGTAGATCCTATAATTCTTCCGGCACTTATGTAGAAGAAGAAATTTTGTAACCCGGTTTATGTACATACTTATATATATACATATGTTTGCATTTATTTAATGATATATTTTTTACATATAACTTCGCAATTATTAATAGTTTAAAGCAAGCGATTGCAACCATTGTTATGATTTCGATGAGATCATATACCTACGTANAACAGCGGATTTATCGAATTGGCATCCCCAATGGATCGTGCCAATGGATCTTAACTCTCCAAACGAGCGTAGATCCGTAGAAGAAGAAATTTTGTAACCCGTTTTATGTACATACTTATATACATACATATGTTTGCATTTATTTAATGATATATTTTTTACATATAACTTTGCAATTATTAATAGTTAAAGCAAGCGATTGCAACCATTGTTATGATTTCGATGAGATCATATACCTACGTAAAAAAAATTACTTTTTATTTTTGTAATTATTTTTTAGGTTTCTAAACTGCATAAAAATGCAGTTGAAAATTTTGATGACAATACTGAACATTATTTTTTAATTATTCCTATTGTATTTAAATTTACATACATATAACAATTGTTATTAGCAACTATGTAGCTGCATAAGGTACTTTAAAGTCACTTACAATACACTTCAAATGTCCGTTGAAGGTATAAATGTAAATGGCAGCTTATTTGAAAAGTGATGGTAAGAATAAAGGCTACAAAGACATTTTATACACATACAATAACATCTTGTATACATAATATGTATGTAATATTTACGTATTAATGGCTAAAAGACATATTTTGCGATTTTTTAACACAAATTAATGGACCTACATTGAGACATTTGCTGTAGCTCGGTTAGTGCATATCTTCGCCTGGATAAAAGATTGTCGTATGCTACATTTGGAAGGTTTTGGAGAAATTATGACTGAAGTTTGGTATGCAATTTCTTAAAACTGCGACGATGGATTTTCTCCAAAATCAAACAGTCCAACATCTAATAAATAAAGTAACTTTTAGTAAAAGCCTGCATAAAAAAAATAATCGCATATAACTTGCATACTATTTGCACTAGAGCCAAACAATTTTGCACAGTATCATACTACAATAATACCTATCTAAAATTTATAAAATAATCGATGTATACACCTTTTTAATACTCGAGGGTCCCACTTGAGAAATTTGTACTCTCTATAAAAATTTTTTGTTGCACCCGCTCAATTGGTATGCCTAAATTCTCAGCCACCTAACACACCTTTTTCGATGATCGTCCAATATCATTCCATGGATTTTATTGAAGATTTATGGCGTGACCACCTCTTTTGGGTAAGCTTTACGAGCTTGTGTGCATTATTTCTCCTTATTTGACTTCATTGCCCTCTTCTTGCTGCTTGAGCGAAGCGGGCAATGATATTTTTCGGTAGAAAAGAAAACGCTATAAATTTGAATTTATTTTCCATTCATTCTCTTCATATCTATTAAAGGATAAATATTATTTTAATTTAGAAACCCGCAATTTCGAAGTGGACATCTCCCATAGGCGAATAAAAAGTATGTGACCATCGGTGTCCCCATATGGGAGCTTTCACTGTATATGCAGGAACGCATAAACGGATGGACATTTAAAATATTGGCATTTGCCCATTAAGAACATTTACATTATATCGCATTAAAATCATCAAAACACCCGCTCAATATTGCTGTCCATAAATTTCTTACGTCAATGGGCTAATATTTGAAATTAACACAAAATATTGTTTTAACTAATTTATTTCATATTATGTAGATTTAAATAAACTACAATTACGTACATATACATATTAATTCAGAATAACTGGTTATTCTGCTTTTCATTACAACATAACGAAATATAATTTTGTTACAACCATCGTCACCTTCTAAATTTCCCGGATGGAATATCAGTTGTTCTGTTGTTAACACCTAATTAACAATTAAATTCTTAAAAAAAAACAAGACAAAAAAGTCCCTTACAAACTTGTCGCTCCAAGTTCGCCTCTTATGATTGACCGTACCATCAATTTGTTCCTGGTAGTTTGTAGCCCAAAACAGGTTTCGACAGAGATTACCTCACTGACCAGCGCAAATCAATTAATTTCGCATCAATAAATATTCCGGAAAATATAAAAGATATTAAAGAATTAAAGAATTGATTTCTCATGCAAATTAAAATATTAAATTCATAATTACAAATAGCCGAAATACAGATGAATTAGCGCTACATGCGAAAACAAGTTAATTAGGGAGTCTTTTGTCAGTAGCTGCGTTAAGCCGTGTAAACACAAACAAACAAACGTAGCTGTGGCATCACTGCTTAAAGCGGAATTAGCTTCAGTTAATCGAAATTTAACAACCGGCTAAGTTACACGTTGGTTGGCCTATTCTGTATTGGAAAATTAAAAAGCTACAAAATTCACTCAAAACAATTGCCATATTCTATGCCTTGTGTGTTTTGTTCAAGGATATTTAAATTTTGTGCAATCAGTTACACGCAATGGCTGCTGAATGGGCACGGAATGGACGGACCTTCATGCCACGTCAAATGATCATTGTTAACTATTTTTTAGTAATTACGCCGTAGTCTGATAAAGATTTTGTAGCTGAGAATGGCTTCAAATAACGTTTTGGCTCACGCGTCTTGTTTTCATAAATGCATTTGGATTAGTTAACAAACGAATAACAAATAATTGTCTCGTTTCAACAATTTTAACAAAACTTCCTTAGGTAATTAAGAAGTCTGTCAATAACAAAAATTTAAAGAATAGCGGAAAGGACTCAATGTCATTCTTCCTTTTAGAAAAAACTTTTTTATGTTGTATATTTTTGTTGTTGGTTGGAAACTGGGCTCGAACCCAGGCCTGTGAAATGATAGTGTGCACTGCTAACCACTACACCACAGCGAAATTAATCCTGAAATCGTTTCTCTTATTTCCAATCTGCTTTCTCTCCTCTGAACCCGCCACAATTGCGCGTAAACAAAAGACTTAAGTAACGAACTTGCATTGCTTACAGTGCAAACGAATGAGATTTGTTCGTTTAAATATTTTATATGCATATCCATCAGATATGATCAAATATTTATATATTTAAATTATGAAATATATACATACATATGTATATACATAAATGTTTTGGGTTTCTACCAGGGTCTTGTAGTTTTCAAACCTGCAGTTCAAAAAGGTTAACGCTGGCTATTCATTTTGATCATATTTTTAATAAATTGTAAAATGGGCTCTCTGGGGATGACAGTTACAAACATACTAGAATTATACGCGTGTCACAAATAAGTCGGACTATTGTTGAGTCAGTAATAACAGGCTTTCAGTTAGCTAAGTATGTGTGCTAGTTACTTGATTCAATAAAAATTTAATGACATTAAATTTGTTGCTCACTGTTTTTACTGATTAACATACTAACGTAATAAAACTAAAATTTTAAAATAAATGTTATTTAGTAGCTCTTGTGATTCTTGTTAGTTTTTTTATTTTATTTTACTAACATTCTAGCACCAATAAATCTCGACAATTATATGATGTGACACATGCCAATTTGGTAATTTTGAATGCAAACAAAGCAAACATATTTCTTCTTTATTGCTTTAGGCTGTACCTATGGCGTAAGTTGGAAGGCGTCAATGTCCGCGTTGCTGCGTGGCGTCATTCTTTGATGGCAATTGTATGAGCATCCGGTAGACGTGGCTGTGTTAAAGGTCTCTGCCAATGACGCTTTTGAGGAATATTTGTTTTTAGATTCACTGAGGTTAATAATAGCTCACATTAATAATATTGTTTATAGTTTTATCGGGAAAGTCATTTGTGAAATCCTTACCTATCATCTGTAAGCATCCATCACAAATGAGGAAGACATTGACTCTTATATTATTTAATTGCCCAGCATACCCAAGAAATTGCATAGGAAAAATGCGAATAATTACAAATTTATATGCATTTCATTGCAATGGTTTTATTGAGCTATGCATTTGAAGTGCACTGACAAACCAACGCCAACCGGATTAACTTGCAGTGAATGGGCAAAATAATTTAAGTGTTGAAGCTATTAATTAAAAGCTATATTGAAATGCATTATTCGAATAATAAATGGACTTCTTTTTATCTACATATATTAAAAACTAAAAATAAACAAAAGTATAAGAAATATTAAAATGATTGGCGTATTCGTTGTTATTAGTTTGGGTTGGGGTTTGAGGCTTTGTATATTTATGTGTTAGTATATGCTGAATTTCTTAGTATTTATACACATTCCTCAGGTGTGTTAAATACTTAAGGTAAATTAGTTTTCTTTTTTTTTCACAGTACTAAATGTAAAGTTTACACTTACGGATCGAGGCTCGACAAAAGAGTTGGTGGTGGGGTTTATTCGGAACAGCTACGCCTTCCTGGCTACTGCAGTGCTTTTCAGGCCGAACTTATGGCTATCTCAAAGGCCGCACCACTGGTATAGTGTGATACGATTCCTAGTCATTTTCATTGACAGCCAGGCGGCAATGAAATCTCTGGGAAACTTGTTGCTGACTCCAAAAGTGGTGGCTCAAAGCAGCCGATATTTCAACGAGATGACTGAGACATTCAGCATACACATTGTCTGGGGACCTCACCATTGCGACATTCAAGTAAACAGTAAGGCCTATAAATTCGCGCGTTATGGAACGACATTGCCTGATACGGATATAAGGGATACTCTCGGCATAACTCCTCAAACATGCAAATTTCTACTGAACTAAAAATTCATAAAAGTTACAAAATGAAAGATGGCGAATGGAACGGACTTGTCACCAAGGCACCAAGTCTCTATTTAATCTAAGGAGGTAGGATATTTGCAGCTCGACTGGGCCCAGCCTGGAACGAGCACTGCAGAGGCTACATTGATGAAGACGAAGTGGAATTCGTCCCACATATTCTCTTCCTTTGCCCGGCTCCTTTAAAACGGAGAGCAACAGCTCTAGGTAGCCATTTCTTCAGCGATCTCGATGACCTCAAAGCGGTGAACATTAGAAGCGAATGCACTTGTTTGCTAAGCACCAGGTGGTTTACAGGGGAACAGGGATAATTAAAAACCTCATGCGGTATCACAAAGTGAGTCCCACTTAGGACTGCCGCCAAACCTAACCTAACCTAACCTAAATATTAATTTACTTTTACCTAACAAAATGCCGCGTACAAAATTATTTGGTATTCCTGTAGTTCGTATGTATAATTTTAAGTTTATCACTCCCAATAAATATTCAAAGATTTCTCTTTATTCCAATTGATTTACATTCAATATGTAAATTTTCCGAAATGCTTCCAAATACTTGGCAGCCAAATCTTTACCCGAAGCTC
>NW_016166004.1:24184-25614 GCF_001687245.7 Rhagoletis zephyria | reverse complement strand
ATTTTATTTATTTGAAAATCTGTCGAATTTTGGAACTTGGAGTGACAAAAATCTGAGAAAAACAAAAAAATTAATCTTAGTTAAATATAAGCATTGCTAATTACATACATATATTATTTTAAACCTGTTATGATGGAAAAAGCTGCAAAGTTTTGTGTGCTTGGCTTCTCCGATGTCCCACGCCAAGTTAAATTAATCGCCAACTCATCAGACACAGTTGCTTAAACGCTAAACGGACGAATACAGGAACTTCTTCTCCTCCAATCTTTTGTATCACGCATTTCTGCAATCAATAAAGCCAATGTTTTATTAAAATCGTAAGCACAGAAGCTGAAATAAGATTTGCATACCAACTGAGCTCTCATCTTGTCGTCCAATAATAATTTTTCGAATTTAAGAGCATTGGCTGCTAAATGTATGTAACTATTGTAATATTATGATATACAATTTTTTTATTTATTTTTGCTGAACTTTTTTTTTTCGCCGTTAACTAGACAAACCAGAAATTGTCTTCTTTTTGCACGATAAGAAGTTAAAAACGCGATAGTAGTGTATTTTGTTTTTGTAAAATATGGACCATCTTTCAACTAACGTTTACAAGTGCCTCAGACGTTACTTCTTTGGGATAGACGAGAAAACGATTTTCTAAATGCTGGCAGGGATTTTACTTAAAAATTGGTATGAACATACATGCATATTTTATTAAACTTAAAATTGTACTTCCTCACTCTTGTACTTCACTTCATTGACTGGCTTCAACTTCGCTGCAAATTGAACAAAGCAATATATGATTTTTACGCGAGACAAATTTCCACAAAAAGTAACGGTAGAAAAAGAATTTTTGTATATTCATTCTATTTTTCAGCTGACTACGATGCAGCATTCTACTTTGCATTCTCCGAAATGAAGCAAAGAAGCGAAACAAAAAAAAATATTGTAGGACATTCTACTTGCATTCCCTGAAATGAAGCAAAGAAGCGAAACAAATAAAATATTATAGGACATTCTACTTTGCATTCCCTGAAATGAAGCAAAGAAGCGAAATAAAAATAAGTAAGAAAGTCTAAGTTCGGGCGGAGCCGAACATTAAATACCCGGCGCAAGTATTAAATATATGTTTTCCACCTTTCCGAAAGCTACCGCTACATGATAAGCCGGGGTGTATACATTTTAAGTAAATTAGCGTCCTTAAATTTCGAAATATTGAAATTTCAAGCATATCTGAAATTTACCGTTATATGAAANCGATTTCAACAATTTTCAATTGTTTACTTTTATGTGACAAGCACAATAACCATCCCGAGTTTGATACAAATTGCTAGAACGGTTAGCGAGATACATATATGTGATCATAAATGGGCGGTGCCACGCAGATTTTCCAAAATTTTATCATAAACGTATTTCCTGGCAAAGAATTGTTGCAACCATCA
>NW_016166004.1:23807-24073 GCF_001687245.7 Rhagoletis zephyria | reverse complement strand
CCGTTATATGGGATGTGGGCGTGGTTATTGTCCGATTTTAGAAATTTTCGGCCATTTGGTATGTTGTGCGAAGGCCAACAACTGTGCCAAGTTTGGAATAAATCGGTGCAGCGGTTACCAAGATATACACATCTATCCATAAGTGGGCGTGGCTACGCCCATTTTTCAAAAATTTATAACATTCTTATTTTTCGTCTAAAAATTATTGTAAATATCAATTTTGAGTTAATTATCTTCAGTAGTTACTAAAATATCGCAGTTTTCGT
>NW_016166004.1:13726-22722 GCF_001687245.7 Rhagoletis zephyria | reverse complement strand
CCAAGATATACACATGTAACCATAAGTGGGCGTGGCTACGCCCATTTTCCAAAAATTTATAATATTCTTATTTTTCGTCTCAAAATGATTGTAAATATCCATTTTGAGGGGATTATCTTCAGTAGTTACTAAAATATCGCAGTTTTCGTATTTCTGAAAATTACCGTTATATGGGAAGTGGGCGTGGTTACAGTCCGATTTCGCCCATTTTCAATACCATAAATGGAAACCTACATACCAAATTTCGTTGAGATATCTCAATTTTTGCTCGAGTTATCGTGTACACGGACGGACGGACAGACGGACGGACAGACAGACAGACATGGCTTAATCCACTTCTCTATTCATTCTGAGCATTTATGTATACATTTATATATATCTATCTCGATTGGTTTTGGCTGTTACAAACAACCGTTATGTGAACAAAATTAATATACCCTTGTGCACAAGTGCGCTCGGGTATAAAAATAGTACCCGGAAATGCTAGCTCGATAATTTCGCCCCCCCCCCCGCCCTAACCTTTAAGTTGTTTCCTATATATATACTATATGTATATCAAATTATACACTCAATGCTAACAAAATAATTAGTAAATTGATTTAAAAAATTGATATGTGGATCATCCGTTTCTGTATCAAGTTATTCTCGCTAACTTCACAGCACTTCCATTTGAGAAGGGCAAAAGCCTGGCTGCAGTCGACAATGAGCGAAAATGGATTGAACGGTAAACTAATAAATACATTTTTAGTTCAATTGTTTATTACTTTTTCTTTAGGTTTGTGTCTTCTAAGCTTACATCGAAAGATTTTATCAGAGTACCAATCTGAGATTATTGATAAAATTATAGACCGGTTTGGTAACAGCCAAGACGTTTTCGTCTTAAGTAACAACGGTGTGACAAAACAAAAAAAATATTAAATTAATGTCCAATACGCCCTCATATTTATACATACATAGGTACATAATTTAAGAGAAGATATTCCACTGCAAAGCAACGATTATAAATTGTTAATTTATCTTACAAAATTGCGGAGGAATATTACAGAGTATACGGAAAAGTTTATTATTTGATATTTTTTATTTTGAATAACGTCCTGTCCGTTTATTTGGTTTACTATACAGGTATGTAGAGCTATGAATTTAAAAAATACGTCCGGGTTTAGTTGAGATATTCGCCTTTGACCACTATGTTCTGTTCATTTGCCAGTACTGCAAAGCTTTTGACTGCCATTCACCTGGGAGTGGTCAGAAGTGATTCGTGTGCTTACGGTTCAAATCGCAGCTCACTACATCCAGATATTTATATCCATGAATCCTCTGGGTAGCGACCGAACACTCGTTTGGGAGCGAGCTAAAGTGGGAGGGCGTAAAACCCCGGGGCGCTGGGTTTTGGTCCCGCCACGTTAAAACACTGCCCGGCTGGTATAAAAATCGTGCTTGGCGACTTCAATTCCAAGGAGGGCAACGAAAATTCAGCCTACACGACGAAACGTCCGATAACGGGCTGAGGCCGATCGACTTCGCCGGCGCCCGAAACTTGGTAGTATGTAGTAATGGATTCTAGCATAGAAAGATCCATCAAGCTACATGGATGTCTCCAGATCCAAAAACGGCAAACCAAATGGAGCATGTTGTGATAGACGGAAGGCATGCTTCCAGTGTTTTAGATGTACATACTCCGTGTGCCAAAAATCGACTCGCGCCACTATATTGATGCAGCTTATATACGCACCCGCTCGGTGCAGAAAAAAATGTGCTCCCAATAATACAAGGAAAGCTCAACGTCGAAAAGCTGCAATCAAAATTGATTCACCACTCGACTCTCACACCTGCTGTGAGAGAGCACTCTTCAACAAAGTGACATACGCGAGCAGTGGAACCACATTTCCCGCTCATCACTGGTGCGATAAGGAATGTCAAGAAGCTGCTGCGGTGCCGCCTACAGGACCACGCTGCGATCGGACGCAACGCGAGCCACGTGGAACCGTTATAGGGACTGAAGAGGGAAGCTAGATGTATTTGCCGCAATCAAAAGAAAGAGGTCGAAATACGTGAGTCCGAAGAGCTTGAAATGATGGCCGGCAGAAAAACCACCCGAAATTTTTAGCAGAGAGTTGAGCGACTTACGGAAGGTTTCAATACTCCTGTAGGAACAACCATGGCGACCTAGTGACCGATGTCCAGAATGTACTCAAGTTATGGAGGGAACACTTTTCGACCCTTTTGAATGGCAGCAACACTGAAAGAAGTGGAGAAGACGAACCCGCGGCCCCATTCGATGGAGTCGATATCCCAGCGCCTGGCTATAACGAGGTATGAAAAGCGATTATGCTGATGTAAAGTAACAAAGCTGCTAGAGCTAACGGCCTGTCAGCCGAGCTATTCCATTACGATGGCAAGGAGCTAATAAAGTGCATGCCCGACGACTGGAATTCAAGTGCGCTCTGCCCAAGCCACATGAAAGGCGACCCCGCCATGCGTGCCAACTATTTTATAGAGCGTGTTGTGTGAACGAACTGATTGCGCCTTACTAGTGAATTGAGGGGGACCTCTCCTCTGATCTAAAAGTATTCAACGCGGGTCGCGGTGGTAGAAGGGGAAGGCCCATTGCGATGGAAGGACCAAGTGGATAAGGACTTGGCTTCACTTGGCATTTCCAAATAGGCGTCAGATTGCACAGAAGAAAAACAACTTGCGTACTGTTTTGGACTCGGCCAAAAACGCGTAGGCGGTTATAGCGCCAAATAAGAAGAAAAAGAAAAACTGTGCGTCGGAGATGCATTTGCTCAAGCGAGGCGTGGTCTAGACCCATCAGCAATGCATGTCTTGTCTGGCAAAAGATTCAGTTGGTTATTTTTATGTAACTTGCGGACTTAAGCTTTCACAAATTGGACAGATATGGGAACATTTTACTTTCTGTTAAAACTAAACCACTTGTGTAAGTCTTTTTTGGGTACCCGCGCTGTTTTAAAGTTTGCCTTTTCTCAAGTCCGGCTTCTATGTTTTTTTACCTTTGCTTTTGCTTTAATTTTGACTAATTCTGATAACAGCTGATTTGTTTATTTTATTACAACGCTTTTATCAACTTGCAGCTATAAAACCCTCAACCGACGAGCTTGAGAGGTAGGTGTCGCCCTATGCACTACGTATACTACAGTGGATATGGACGATACGCCGTTACTTTAAATGAAATTAATTCATGCTCGTATGTATATACATACATATGTATATGCATGTGTGTGCATAAATCTATTAATATCGTTGAATTATTTTAATATGTATTGCTAAATTTTTTACAGACGAGACGAACAAGTAGAAAATAAATAATATAAAAACAAAAAGCGTTTTAATATACCGCGCTTTTATAAATGGACTAAAAAGTAGAAAACCAATACTATAAAAAACAAGTCAGAAAGTCTAAGTTCGGGCGGAGGCGAACATTAAACATTCATATTTCAATTTTTACTCGAGTTATCGTGTGCACAGACGGACAGACGGACGGACGGACAGACAGTCACCGCTTAATCGATTTCTCTTTTCATTCTGATCATTTATGTATACATTTGTCTATATCTATCTCGATTCGTTTTGCCTGTTACAAACAACCGTTATGTGAACAAAGTTATAATACCCTTGTGCACAAGTGCNCCGCCCTATGCACTACGTATACTACAGTGGATATGGACGATACGCCGTTACTTTACATGAAATTAATTCATGCTCGTATGTATATACATACATATGTATATGCATGTGTGTGCATAAATCTATTAATATCGTTGAATTATTTTAATATGTATTGCTAAATTTTTTACAGACGAGACGAACAAGTAGAAAATAAATAATATAAAAACAAAAAGCGTTTTAATATACCGCGCTTTTATAAATGGACTAAAAAGTAGAAAACAAATACTATAAAAAACAAGTCAGAAAGTCTAAGTTCGGGCGGAGGCGAACATTAAACATTCATATTTCAATTTTTACTCGAGTTATCGTGTGCACAGACGGACAGACGGACGGACAGNATGTGTGTGCACCTTTCTATTAATATCGTTGAATTATTTTAATATCTATTGCAAAATTTTATTCAGACAGGACTAAAAAGTAGAAAATAAATAATATAAAAAAAACTTTTTAATATACAACGCTTTTATAAATGGACTAAAAAGTAGAAAATAATGATTCTCAGTCCCATAGAATTTGTTTTGATAACTCTTGATTTTGAAATTTTATCAAAAGTCATTATAAACCATTTATGAGATTTAAAATAAAAAGCATGTGGCGCATGCAATAGAAAGCATTAGATTTAATTTACAATAGTCAAACTACATAACATAAACCTAAAATTTCTACGGGGAAAGTACAAATTTGAGATCGATTTTAAGCGGTCGTTATTCATATATCCACATACACACATATATTACGTTTCATATAAATACGGGTCTATTACATGCGCCCACGCTTTTCATTTTCAATCTCATAAATGGTTTGTAATGACTTTTGGTAAAATTTCAAAATCAAAAGTTATCAAAACAAATTCTATGGGACTAAGAATTACTTTTTAGTCCATTTATAAATGCGCGAAGTTTTTTTTTATATTATTTATTTTAAACTCATCACACATCACTTTAACGGAAACACCACTTTTTAGTTTTTCCAGAATACTGGTAAGTCAAAGAAAGGGGAAAAACCAATCTTTGTGTGTGTAGCATGCACAAACAAAGAATGTTGTTGGTATTGAGCTTAAATTGTTTCGAAGTTGCTTTTATAAAGGTTTTCGATAATAATATCATATTAAAAGAATACTGGTTGAAATTAATTAGACGACGCGAACGTCCGTACACCGCAAAATCACATCGAACACTCTCCTTTGGATACTGACGTTATTTCAAACATTGACAAACAAACAGTCCCCTTTCCTGACCAACCGATGCGACCTCGCATCGTAGTTGTTCGTCGTGCTCTTTATCTCCGTTTTCAGATAATTTATCATCAGTAGTTGGTAGCTTACAATATGGATTTAACTTGTCTGAGGCATAAATAGACTTATATAATAACTTTTGCTTACGATGCGACCCAGGCAAGTCTTCGATGACGTAACGATCACGTTCCAAAACAGTGACTACTTGGAACGGACCCTTATACTTCGGCTCTAACTTGCGTGACGTACCAGTACTGGGCGGTTCATTCTCTGCCATTCTCTCTTGGTCGTCGATGTTGGTGATCATAACGTTGTTTGGCTTTAGCTCGTTCTGTGTTGCCTTTCATCGCTGCTTCTTTAGGCTTTTGATGGATGTCATCGGTTGATTTATTGTTCGTAGTTAGTGCCAATATGAGTTTGTTGGCTAAGATATATCGCGGTTCAAAATTAAGAAGTAACTCATGCTGTGTCTTCTTTGTCGTCTTGTTGGTTAATGTATTAATGGACCACTGGATGTTTCGCAGTTTTTCGTCCCACATTTTGTCATCTTTCGTCGATGGTAGCAACATTGATAGTATCGTACGGTTTGTGCGCTCGGCGTGAGCATTTGCACGGGGTGTACGTACTGCGTTCAAAATGTGCTTGATGTCGTTGTCTTGGCAATATCTTTCAAACTGTTTTGATGTGAAGGCAGTCCCGCGGTCGGTAACAATGCGTTCGGGTATGCCTAAACAACTGCTGGCTTCGTCGAGGATTTTCAAAACGGGATTTGTTGCGGCGCTCTTGACTGCTCGTGTAATAGTAAACTTGGTGAATGCGTCTACTAGTACTAGCCCGTATTCGTTTCGGTCTGAACTTTTTGGAAATGGTACCAAATGGTCTAAATATATAGTCTTAAATGGAATAGGTACAGCTTCGAAAAATCGAATCCCAACAAACGAAAATCATGCCCTAAGTAGAAATGAGCAAAAAAAAATTTTGT
This sequence comes from Rhagoletis zephyria, assembly GCF_001687245.7. Lineage (NCBI taxonomy): Eukaryota > Metazoa > Arthropoda > Insecta > Diptera > Tephritidae > Rhagoletis > Rhagoletis zephyria. The sequence goes on along the minus strand of NW_016166004.1, from coordinate 16,819 downwards.
TTTCATTACATAACCTCAAATATCGCCAAAACCGTGATTATGGCACTTTGAGGTTAGAATATCTCAAAACTCTAGTGCTAGAGCAATTGTGCGGCCACATTTGGATTCAGCACCAAGAAACGATGTATTTTACTCAAGTGGTACAAAAATACAAATTTTTATAAATAATTAGAAAAGAAAAAAAGAAATACTTAACTTACTCGCATATCTATATTGAGGTTAGGATATCTCACAATTCTACTGCTAGAGCAATTGGCGGCCAGATTTGGATTCAGCACCGTTTGGACGAATTTTTGCGGGATACTTATTTTTTCCTATCAGTATAAATGTGGATACTTTTTTAAATAGGCCAAAATTTTATATTTTCTATAAAGTTTTTTCCGTTCAAAAATAGATTTTCATTAATGACGTTTTCAAAGGTTATAAAAATCGCTACTTAAGCGTGAAATTAGAGCATTTTATTTTTTGTGAATGAAGCAATGAACATATATAGAGATCTCACTAAAGCAGTGTAATAAGAGCTTTAACAGACGGCAGCGTTGATTAGGACCAACTCGGGAATTAACTGCAGTTAATCCGGATTAAGTCCCAGTTAATCCCGATCAACTCGGGAATTAACTGCAGTTGATCCGGATTGAGTTTCAAATAATCCCGATCAACGCTGCCGTCTGTTTAAGCTTTTAGGAGCAATTGTTTAGTTAGCTAAAAAATGCTTTAAGCAAGATCTTAGTATATATATATAAATTAAATATATCTCTTTCATATCACATATCTTCATTTGTTAATACAAAAAGAAAGAAGATCTCAATGTAGTTTAAAATAAACTTAAAAAAAACTAAATTTGATTTATTTAAGGAAATTTTTATGAATTTTACTGAAAAGACGTTAAATACACTCTAAATTTTTTTTGTTTATTTGCGCATATTAAGAAAGGTAACCATTTTCCTCTTTTAATGTGTGCAAATTTGCACACCGTGTAACAAAATTAAACACTGCCTGTTTACTTTAACATACCAAATTTGTCGCAGAGCACAAAATAACACATCAAATGTTTAAAATAGAGTAAATGTAAGCTCCTAATGTTTATTATTTGTAGGAAATGTATTTTTAGTTTAAAAATTTTTGCAACTTTAAACATTTCATGTGTATATTTATGTGTATATTTTAAAGATCTCAAGTTCAAAATCGAATCCTGAACATCTTATACGTATGTATATTTATACAGATTACTGTTGAAAAATAGATATTTTTCAGTAGTAGTTTTACACACACTTTTCATAGTGTACAGGTACAAATTTAACATATTAATTACTATTTTTATACTTACTTTGCAAAATACTTGTGTATAAAAGATGTAATTTATAAATGGAAATTACAAATGTTTGATTTTATGAAATATAAAAATATATACAGTATATTTTGCTTAGCTGCACATCCTTCTTTGCACGAAAAACTTGTGCACGTAACCAAAAAAGGCACTTAAACGAATTTTCTTTACTACTTCAATGAGGAAGGTATCCGAATCCCTATGAAACCAAATATTGGCGGAGCACTTACCATGTAGAAATTACTGCAAGCGAAATTTTTACCGAATGTTATCTAATTATCTATATAACTACATCAATTGATAGCCATTTTCGTTGTTCTGCGAGATGAGCAAAATAAATAAAAGGTTGTAAAATTAGGTAATTGTAGGGCCAGTGCAGGTAAATAATACTTTCATTGATAATTGATACTAGTCGCACAATTTTTAAGGCAGGTATCGCCAATGTGCAGGTATGTTGAATGCATCTATCGGAGCAGTTTCCTTATAAATGTTAAAAATAATGCTTTTGATGCGCATTTTGGGGTAGGTATCTTAAATGTGCACTTAAGCATAGAGGCAGCAAAGCAAAATATACTGTACACGTATTCCAAGTTCTTAGGATGGGTTAAATTATGTCTTTTTCTTCAAAATGTTTGGTTTTCTTACAAATTATGAGATGGATACGTAAAAAAAGAAAATTGGATACATCTTTGGCTTGGGACGGCGCGGCAACACTGTTCAGCACCAAGAAACGATGTGTTTTACTCAGGTGGTACAAAAATAAAAATGTTTACAAATAATTAGAAAAGAAAAAGAAATACTTAACTTACTCGCATATCTACTAGCATTTTCAACGAGAATAGAATTGAACAAGGTGAATTTGCAAGTTCAGCTTTTTATCAATCGTATTTGTATTTAAGTGCATTTAAATTAGTAGATTTTTGTAAATTCAGTGCTGCCACAGCTTTAAATATTTAAAAATTATTTCATTATTATTATTTTTTAACTATATCGAAGTAATTTTAGTTCAGAAAAAAAGCACTAAAAAAAGGCACTAGGCACTAAATAATTTTTTTTGCGTTTTAATTTTCAAAAAGCACTAACTCTAGTGCTTAAAGCACCATGTTGGCAACTATGCCTCCAACGCAGATATGCACGCAATTTCAGCCACAGCTTTCTGCACACGCGCTTCGACAGCTTGTATTCAACCTCAGTTAGTTTGGTTGAGACCACAGTAGACAGTAGCCAACCTTTTTGGGTTGTTGTTGTAGTAATCGTTGTTGTTGTAGCCATATTCACTCCTGAGGAAGGCACGGGGTTGTGTGCTGCTTTTTAATGGCCTTCCTCAGAATTTTTTTAGATTTCAGGGTTGTGTGCTGCATTATTATAAGATAAGTAAAATTAAGCATTTGACAAATCTTGATCTTATTAAAAGAAAATTATAAATGGTGCAGTAACTAAACAAATGCATAAGATGAATTCAAAACATGAATGCCAAAATCTAAAACATTATGTACAGCAATATAAAATAAACATAATAAATATTTAAATAATTAAGTATCCTTCGGTCTTGTTTCTATTACCGAATCAAATAAAGGTGTGGTAAATAAATGTGTACATTTTGTACTAAGCAATAATAAAATAGTAAAATGATATTATAATGCTCTAATAATTAAAGAGATTAGTAAAACAAGCTTTAAAATTTTAAGGAAGTGATGAAGTTATTATTTTTTCATTAAAAAAGTTTTATTACTCTGGGCCTGTACCAATGAGTAGAAAAGTGCTAT
>NW_016166004.1:11433-11701 GCF_001687245.7 Rhagoletis zephyria | reverse complement strand
AGTATACTAAATGGCCGAAAATTCAAAAAATCGGACAATAGCCACACCCATATCCCATATTATGGTTATTTAGAGAAATACAAAATCTTCGATAAATCAGTAAATATTAAAGCTAATTTATTCAAAATTGATGCTTGCAAAAATTCTTTACCAAGAAATACGTTTATGGAAAATGAGCGTGGCACCGCCCACTTATAATCACATATATGTATATCGGTAACAGTTCCACCAATTTGTACCAAACTCGGTATGGTTATTGTGCTTGCCA
>NW_016166004.1:9801-11423 GCF_001687245.7 Rhagoletis zephyria | reverse complement strand
AAATCTTCGATAAATCAGTAAATATTAAAGCTAATTTATTCAAAATTGATGCTTGCAAAAATTCTTTACCAAGAAATACGTTTATGGAAAATGAGCGTGGCACCGCCCACTTATAATCACATATATGTATATCGGTAACAGTTCTACCAATTTGTACCAAACTCGGTATTTTTATTGTGCTTGCCACATAAAAGCAAAACGTTGAAAATTATTGAAATCGGACTAAAATTACGGCCGCTTTTCATATAACGGCAAATTTCAGAAATGCTTGAAACTGCGATATTTCGAAATTTAAGGCGCTAATTTACTCAAAATTGATACACCCCGGCTTACCATGTAGCGGTAGCCTTCGGAAAGGTTAAAAAAGATTTATTTAATACTTGCGCCGGGTATTTAATGTTCGGCTCCGCCCGAACTTAGACTTTCTTACTTATTCTAATTTAGATGTTGTCCTTATAGATACATATTTTTCAGGTTTTGTTTGCCAAATGGCAATTTCTCTTTTTAAAATGTAAAAATATTCCCCTAAGAATATTTAATCGCCATAAGCGATCTACTTACTTCAAAGTAAAATGTCATGACTCATGACAAAAGGCTCAAATGTTCGCCAACAACGCCACCCATGTGAGTACCTTTTTACAAACTATTCCCACAGAAACATTGCACATATAGCCATCGTAGTGAGGTAATAATTATATTTTTCTATCTCAGGGACTGGGCATTTGAAAAAGTATGCATACATTCATATGTTTATAACTTTTCATATCACTTCAAGTCTATCACATGCGCCCTACGTTTTCTATGTTAAATCTCATAAATTGTTTATAATAACTTTTTACAAAATTTTAAAACCAAAATTTATCAAGACAAATTCTATGGGTCTAAAAAAATTGTTTCTACTTTATAGTCCATTTGTGGAAACGTGGTACATTAAAAAGTATTTTTTATTTCCTATTTCAGACATCTGATCCTAAGTTTTGTTGAATATACATAAATAAAAAGATGACGATTCTTACACTATGCACTTACTACTTTTGTGTATGTTGATGATTTGCTTTTTGACTATTGTTTGAGGACTTCTGCTAAAGAAGCGTAAAGGTTAGAGAGTCCTTCTGTTTAAGTGGGGTAGTACCTCCTCTACTTACACACTGATATAATGCTTAGAAACCATAGTGCATATGTATGTTTTTAAACCCGAGCGCACTTGTGCACAAGGGTATATTAACTTTGTTCACATAACGGTTGTTTGTAACAGCAACAACGAATCGAGATAGATATAGAGAAATGTATACATAAATGCTCAGAATGAATAGAGAAGTCGGTTAAGCCATGTCTGTCTGTCCGTCCGTCCGTGTACACGATAACTCGAGCAAAAATAGATATCTCAACGAAATTTGGTATGTAGGTTTCCATTTATCCAAGGTAGGTTGGTATTGAAAATGGGCGAAATCGGACTTTAACCACGCCCACTTCCCATATAACGGTAATTTTCAGAAATACGAAAACTGCGATATTTTAGTAACTACTGAAGATTATTCACTCAAAATTGATATTTACAATAAATTTTAGACGAAAAATAAGAATATTATAAATTTTTGGAAAATGGGCGTAGCCACGCCCAC
>NW_016166004.1:0-7526 GCF_001687245.7 Rhagoletis zephyria | reverse complement strand
AGTCCCAAAAATCGCACAAAATTTGTTTCTTTTAAAGAAAATTTTAATAAAACGGTGCTCTCATCCCGTTAAATAAAATTTCCATACGTATATGCACATTACTTAATAGTTAATTCCTCTATTTCCCGCCAAAAAAGTAAACGGTTCGCGATTAGCCAGTATACAATATCAATATATATACACATACATACATACACAGCTCTCTTGGTTATTTATTCTTGTCTTCTTCTTCCTCGCAAAAGTTAAAATAAATAACTACTGTGTATATGTACATATACATATATGTAGGTATACGCACAGTGCATATTTATGCGAATACCCGCACGCAAATTAATAAACTTTAAATTTATATTTATATATTAATAAACCCGTTCCCACATAAATAAATGTGAATCTGCTACACGTAGAAAGCTCAACACATATGTATGTATGTATATGAAGTACAATTAAATAATTAGTTGAAAAATTTTCCTTTGAGAATATACTAACCCCTTCTCAAGTAGGCATACATTCCCACATATACTCTTATATATAAATGTACATACCCACATTTATACACATACATATACTTACATACATATATTACAACATTAGTGTGGAACATACATATTTACAACATATAATACTAGTGCGGTACAGTGATCAACAAAGTCCGGCTCTAAAAAAATTTTTNCACATACCCACATTTATAGACATACATATATTTACATACATATATTACAACATTAATGTGGAACATACATATTTACAACATATNTACATACCCACATTTATAGACATACATATATTACAACATTAATGTGGAACATACATATTTACAACATATAATACTAGTGCGGTACAGTGATCGACAAAGTCAGGCTCTAAAAAATTTTTTTTTGTTTGTGCTTACCCCCAAAGGCTCGTTATAATTTCGAAGCGGAGATAGTGGTACAAGGCGAATTTTATTTACTTAAAAAATAAATAAATAAAATAAAACTTTAAATAAATTTATTAAACAAAATAAAGTCTCAAGTACAACGTAAAAACGCTCCAAAATATCTCAGAACTTCTTAAAACAGAAAAATTACTCAAGGTTATTCGCGACATTCTCTAACGCGGAACCGTTAATGACAAAAATAATTTTTTGCTCCTCATTTGAAAAAAATATATATGTATATCTAAATAAAAAATCTATATCCCGTGGTTAATCTCGAAACCCAATAGCTCTTGTTCTCAAGTCAAAATCCGTCGTCTGCAAGTCCATCCCAAGCCTATTGCTGAGTAAAGCCTTTCTTTTAAAATCCATCTCGTCATCGTTACTCATTATATTTTAGCTTAAACTTTCATATGTTGGGCGCACCCCAGCGACTACAAACAAAAAGGCCCAAAAATTAGTGACGATGAGAAGAACCAGGGAACTTCCACAGACTCTCAGCACATTACGCGCACAAGTGGAAAAACAACAAAAAAAGCAAAACAAGCTTTCTAATCTCTAAAGTTTATATCTGAAAAAGATAATTTAATGGATTNTAAGCCTATTGCTGAGTAAAGCCTTTCTTTTAAAATCTATCTCGTCATCGTTACTCATTATATTTTAGCTTAAACCTTCATATGTTGGGCGCACCCCAGCGACTACAAACAAAAAAGCCCAAAAATTAGTGACGAAGAGAAGAACCAGGGAACTTCCACAGACTCTCAGCGCCCTACGCGCACAAGTGGAAAAACAACAAAAAAAGCAAAACGAGCTTTCTAATCTCTAAAGTTTATATCTGAAAAAGATAATTTAATGGATTATTGCACCAGATTCAGCTCCACCCCCATACAGAACAACACAGAATCTGGACTGAAATTAAAAGGCGCGAATATTGATAATTTCTGGAACCGAGTCCAAAATTCTTATGACGCCGTACTAGAAACGGATGACCATGACCTGCCCGAAGATTTCAAAGCCTCTGCCCGTGGCAAATATAGGTCGTATCTCATTACCTATGAAGACAAAGGCCCAGATCGGCGATCAGCTCCAGTTACTTAAACAAATGAGCATTCCCACCCCTGTCCCAACTACGTCACTACCTCAAGAGCAATTAGGATTAGGCTTGAAGGTCCCTCCTTGCGACACTGAAACCTTTTATGGGGGTTANTTCACTACCTCAAGAGCAATTAGGCTTAGGCTTGAAGGTCCCTCCTTACGACACTGAAACCTTTTATGGGGGTTATGAACAATGGCCATCCTTCCGTGNGTCTCATTACTTATGAAGACAAAGGCCAAGATCGGCGATCAGCTCCAGTTACTTAAACAAATGAGCATTCCCACCCCTGTCCCAACTACTTCACTACCTCAAGAGCAATTAGGATTAGGCTTGAAGGTCCCTCCTTGCGACACTGAAACCTTTTATGGGGGTTATGAACAATGGCCATCCTTCCGTGATATGTTCTCGGCGGTCTACATAAACCACCCAAAACCCACTAAAGCACAAAAATTTTACCACCTCCCGTACAAAACGAAAGGCAAAGCCGGCCAGATTGTAAAACAGTTCCCATTAAGTGACGATAACTTTGAACTCGCGTGGGAAGCCCTAAGGTCCCGTTACGAGAATAAACGGGTATTGGTCGAAAATCAAATAAGGATTTTAATGCACCTGAAAATAATCCCAGTTGAGAGTAGCGAAGAAATTCAAAGATTGCAATCCACAGTGAACAACTGCCTGCAAATCCTAGGAACTCAACAAATTTCCACTGAAAGTTGGGATCCCATATTAATATGTTTGGTTACATCCAAACTCCCCGAAAATACTGTGGCATTGTGGGAACAATCTCTTAGTTCACGGAAAGACCTTCTCAAATGGGATCAAATGAACCAGTTCCTCACAACCCGGTATGAAGTGGTGGAAAGGGTGGATCAATGGCGAACAGCCAAGCCTCGACAATATCCCCCAAACACCTCCTTCTCAAGACAGCCTGCTTTACAGAACAGATCCTTTTCGAAACCCAGTCAATCCCAAAACTCTCATAACAGATCTCTAACTCAGATTAACTCCCACATGACGGAGCAGCGCAAAATTTACAGTTGTGTTATGTGCAAGCCCCCTACGCACACGCTGAATAACTGCTACAAATATAAAAAATTGTCTATCCCAGATCGCACAAAGTTTGTGAAAGACAAAAATCTGTGCGAAAATTGCCTTTTTCAGACTCACCTCCTAAAAGATTGTAGCAGCACTAACACCTGCCTTTATTGTCAAAAGCGACACCATTCAACACTCCACTATAGTGCAGCATCCACCCCGAATAAAAGTAATGACCGAATCCACAGAACGACTTCGCAACTTACAACCACACTAACTAACGTTCTCAACTCACAAACCACCAGTCCGTCGGAAGTTCTTAGCGAACAGGCGTCGTGTTCGACCACAACACAAGTGCAGTCCTTTTATTCGGAAAACGATAACAAGGTACTGCTCCCAACTGCTATCGTGTCTGTAGAACATAGAGGTGAAATCTTTAAGTTAAGAGCCCTGATTGACCAAGGGTCAGAACGGAGCTTTATCTCTTCAAAGGCCCAAACAAAATTAAGACTCCCATGCCAACAATCAAACTTTGAAATCTCTGGCATGGGTACCTATAAAAATTAAAGCTCAAGCTATAGTGTTGCCAAAACTGACCAGACTTCTCCCGAAGTTCCGAATGACCCACAGCCAAAGAGAAAAATGGGCACATCTTAAATTAGCAGATCCAAACTGCCATTTCCCAGCTAAAATAGATATCGTAATAGGCAGTGATCTCATTCCCCAAATAATGCTAGAANACCTATAAAAATTAAAGCTCAAGCTATAGTGTTGCCAAAACTGACCAGACTTCTCCCGAAGTTCCGAATGACCCACAGCCAAAGAGAAAAATGGGCACATCTTAAATTAGCAGATCCAAACTGCCATTTCCCAGCTAAAATAGATATCGTAATAGGCAGTGATCNACTTATCTGTATTAGCAGAGCTTAATGGCATCCTTTTATGAACCATACTGTAAGTTGAATGGAATTTGTAGAAATATGCTTCAAAAAAATATTTATTAGNGCCAAAGAGAATAATGGGCACATATTAAATTAGCAGATCCAAACTGCCATTTCCCAGCTCAAATAGATATCGTAATAGGCAGTGATCTCATTCCCCAAATAAAGCTAGAAGGTATCGAAAAGATATCCCATAACCTGCTAGCCCAAAATACCATATTCGGTTGGATGTTAAGTGGTCAGATTCCCGAAAAGGTGGCCTCCATCTCTACCCAGGTGGAAGAAATATCCAATACATACTTAGATAGTCAACTCNAGCCACTACCACTCGCACAGATGATGGTCGATACATAGTCCGGCTCCCCTTCAAGCCCAGCTTCCCAGATAAAATTGCCTTGGGCCCATCATAGTAAGAATCGCAAATCGTAAGAAACATAAAATCCAAGATGGCGGACATTTCCCATATCGCAATTGGGGGAAAAATTTTCATTTTGTGTTCACCTAAACAGGAGACACCCATCTGCGTCAAAAAATTTCTTCCTGGAATTTTTTCGTTGGAAAAACCAATGCAAAATCGCGCGCAAATTGCAAAAAACATAAAATCCAAAATGGCGTACACTTCCCATATCGTAATTGGGGATTTCCCCAATGATTGATTTTATGTTCACCTAAACAGGAGACACCTAACTGCGTCAAAAAATTTCTTCCTGGGAATTTTTTTATTCTTACGTCGATTTTGGTCTAAAATGATCGGGCTATGCTGTTCTTATTGTTGTTGTATTGACTTCAAATCGTTATGAGAGAGGGAGTAGGGGTGTACCAACAAGAATATACAACAAAAGGATGCCANGTTCCTGGGAATTTTTTTATTCTTACGTCGATTTTGGTCTAAAATGATCGGGCTATGCTGTTTTTATTGTTGTTGTATTGACTTCAAATCGTTATGAGAGAGGGAGTAGGGGTGTACCAACAAGAATATACAACAAAAGGATGCCAGTCGTTAGAACTTGGAAACATAGAGCTGAAACAAAAAGTGTTACTCCACGTTACAGTTGTACATAAAATGATAGCCGTTTTCGTGTGTGGACTAAACTCAAAAACTACTGAATAGAGTTCCGTCAAATTGCCGGAGGTTAGATATACCTTACATATATGGTTATAATGGCTCTGATCCAGAACTCCATGAACTTACAGGATTTTACACGAACTTGCAGGAAATGGCAGGAAAAATGTTCCCGTACTCCAAAATCCTCCAAAATCCTGTAAATGAGAGCGACTTTTGGAGAGTTGTGTAGAGAATGAAGATGCAAGATTTTGTTCGCGTACTTTTTGTTGTTACTCACTTTTTACTCTCACTTCAGAGAGTAGTTTTGCTGTTTGACAGTTTTACAGGATTTTTCACGAAAAGTATTGGATCAGAGCTATTATATGCTACTAGAAAACTCGCTAGGTGGTTCTGGAGTAGAGTTATTTGTAAAAGTTATATTTATTAACCGGTTTCGTTCAAATTTTAAATATGAGCTATGGATGGTTTCAGATGGCTAAATGAAGGATGGGGTTAAATATGCATAGAAAGACCGCAAAATTGTGTAAGCGCACCTTTGTCTGACGCCCTCATTCACCCTAAATGCGATCTTGCATCTACCTAGAAATCAGTTCATAAATATTAACACGAATTGTAAAAGTGGCGATTTAACAAGGAAAGATCACCGTAGGTATATCAATTGCTTCATTTGAACGATTATTCAAGAGATCACAGTTTCATTCAGCCAATTTACGGAAAAATTTGTCATCCTGTGCACTCAGAAAAAGGTTTAGTTATAATTACCAGGATTTGGTTATAGTGACCAAGTGGCATAGTTGGATATGGCGAAATAAATATCTAGTTCACGAAAGTCTGCAATTTACTTGAGACTTCTAGTTGGGACAAATGTATGTTTCTTAATAATTACAAAACGACTACCTTGAGTGGACAATATTGTTAGTTGAATAAATCATTGTTGAGCAAATATAAACAATACTTTGGTTGATACAAGTTTTCAATTAATTTTGTGAACTTGCTGTAGACGTGAATCAGCTAACCGTTTATTATCGGAAAAAAATTTACTCGATGGTTGTTGTGTTTACTTTCTTCTTTTATTTGCATATATTAAGCATAAAAATACATACATATTTACATAAATAGTTACTAGTGTAAATAAGACATATGTATATGGTAGTAAGAATTTCCTAAAAAGAAACGATGAAACAGAAATAGTCGTGCGAAAACCCAGGTCAATAGCTGCTGGAAGTGCTGGTTTAAGTATACTGCTTTGCTTTTTCCTTGGCTAAATAGATACTTTCAAATTATAATTCGCATGAATTATATATCCACTGAGAAACCATGGTTGGCATCAAACTTTATATTTTTAAATAACTATGCGCACACCGAAACAACTCGCGGCGATGGCAAAACTGAAACTGAGACAAACAAGTCTGGGCATGTCATAGCACACACTTTTCTTTCTCTACCTAGCGCAGTGATCGACATGCCATAGCTTACTGAGCGCTCTATGACCACAGGCGTGTTTCACCCATTTACGAACAGCGGTAGCGGAGCAATGATTTCCACGCACACAGTCTCATTCATTGAATCCCCTGTAGGACCTCGGAATAGACTTAGAGCATACCACAAACTAGACTGCAAGTGATCGTAACTAGTCCAAAGTTTGGTCGTAAAACATGTAAAATTCTATTTACATTTAACATTGAATGTCCTAGGCTCGGACCAATCGTCTGCTTCTGCATTACATTGTAACCAAAACAAAAATAAAACTTGCGCCAGCTGCGATTCGAACCGGGGCTCTCAGATTTTCTGAGCGGAAAATTCGTTGACTAAGTGCCTACATATCAGTTAATCGTTAATCATACCCATTGTCCACTACTGCGTGACATTGTAACCAGTTTTAGATCAAAACTCATACCTTCTGCATTACATTCGGACCACTTTTAGTACAATTCACCTGTTTTACATTACATTGCTTTATATTTTTGGACTATCTCTGGTCTAGATACAAAGCTACTATACCTACGATTATATTTTTCGAGCGATTGGACTAATCTTTCCTTCTGGGTCGTTTTTATGCAATGGTCGCATTCAAACGATTCAATAAGTGGGACTGTGTGCATTGCTTAGCTGACGCTCTTCGTATGTGAAACACACATGTGCTCAGAGAGCGCTGAGCATTATTTAGGGGTGGCTCACACGCATGACTATGTTCCGCTCTCAAACCAAATCGTGGTTACGTCAACTAAGATATGGTAACTATGACTAAACCACGTGTTGAAAGAAAGCTTATCTGTATTAGCAGAGCTTAATGACATCCTTTTATGAACCATACGTTAAGCTGAATTGAATTTGTAGAAATATTTATTAGTATTTACCAAACCCTTCAACTAAATTAACGATTTGGTACAACCTAGATGAATATTAGAAGCTTTAATATATTTAGTTATAATTACCAACCCATGGTAATAGTTCCCAATCCTTAGTCACAGT
>NW_016166003.1:9591-25614 GCF_001687245.7 Rhagoletis zephyria | reverse complement strand
ACATGACGATATTGCCAAAATGGTGAAATTTTAGTCAGAAAGTTTTCAACAAATCACTGCTTTGAATCTATAGATACCAATAATACATGAGACAGAACGGGCTTGCGCCTAAAAGTCGAATTTCAATTTGTTTTGCACAAAAATAATTTTTTAAGCTATACCCTTAGAGAGCTATTCAGTTGAGTAACTTTTTCAGTTGAATTTTATAATGGACTTAGCTTTATATGTATTTTCCTGAGGTAGAGTGAGAAATTTAGCGCCAGCGCCTAAAAACTGACTTCAATTTTAGTTTAGTTACCTACTTATATGCATGCTGATCTTCTCAAAAATTCTTATTGATCATTGAAAAATTAACAGCTACCCTAGGATAAAAAGTTAAACAAACCTTATTTATTTTTGGATATCATATCATATATGTTGACATATAATTTTTTTTTTTAATTTTGGCTATATAGGAATATATCGAGCCCTAACCGCCAAAATAACGTAAGCGACATTTTTTTCAAAATTTTCTTTTTGATGCAGAAATATTCCTAGAGCGTCTAGATCATCAAAAATAAAATTTTTAAAAAAATGTCGCTTACGTTATTTTGGCGGTTAGGGCTCGATATTTAGTGCATTCTTTACCAAAATTCGTGTAAATTCAAGTTTCGAAATGTATGCAATATTTGAAAAACGTTTAATAAACATTCGTAAAAAGTTCAACCTTTTTAATAAGATCTCTTAGAAAGATCTTGAGTATTTAGTTTTGTGGTCCATGAAATTCTAGTAGAACAAATTACAAGTTTCAAATCTCTAAAAATCGTGGTTGATTTTTTAGAATTTTTTTTTTTTGTCGAGGATGTTACAGTTTACATCCTTATAAAATAGATGGCGCTTATTCAATATATGTAAGGAAATGGGACAAAAAATAATAATTTTAGCCGATTTTAAACATGAACTTTATTCTTAAGGGCTACAAAACTGCATACTCAAAATCTTTCTGGGAAATCCAATTAAGAAGCTCGAAATTTTTACGAAAGTTTTTTGATTCTTTCAATATTACACAAAGTTTGAAATTTGGACTTACACGGGTTTTGACAAAGAATAAACTGTATTTTTACAAAAAAAAACGAAAATTAAATAACAAAAAAAAATAATATATTAAAACTTTTTAAATTATATATTTGTTTCGACCCAGTATTTGTACATATATATTTCAACTCAGTTCTATTTTTAGTTCCGATTTTATTTTTTAATGTAAAATCCCGAACGAAAGAATAAATATGTAAGCTAAGGGAAAAAGTTATTAAATGTTATAAATAAAGTATGCCAAGCCTAAAAATAGGCAACAATTTCTTTATAAAATTTCTTAGAACCATTTCATAGAAAAATTCAATATTTTAATTTTGAGTTTATAAAACTCATTTAATAATAATAATAATAATAATCGATTTTGATGCCTAAAGGGCTGCATGTATTTTTCGGAATATTACGTGTTTTTCTGAAACAGAAATGATTCCCATGTAGCGCGTAAAAGTATGCAATAATTAGTATGTCAAAGCTTCATAGAAATTCTAACGTATTTGAAGTTTGTGCTAAATTAAACAAAAGCAACTGGAACGCTCTTGGACTAGCGCCTACGGAATAAAAGAAAAGTGGTTAAAATGCCTAAAAATATGCAATGATTTTTTGGTCAATACTTCATAGCATTTCTTACTTCGCGAAAGTTTTATTTAAATAAAACTATGCAACTAGAAAGTGCTTCGTTTACCGCCTATTAGTGAAAAAATATATTGCATGCGCCTAAATGTAGACTATGAGTTATTTTTTTTGCTGTAATATGGAGCTATGCCTTAGGTATAAGCGACATTTTAATAAAATAGCCTTCGGGGCCTGTAGAGAAAAATAAAAATCATTTGTCTGGTTTCTTTCAAAGAAAAGCATAGCTTCAAGCGCCTAGAAGCTGACTCAAAATTCTAAACCAGGCAAAAAAATCTGATATCAAAGCGCGGCTATTGTTTCAAGAGGACTAAAAAATTAAAAATAACAAAACTTATGCCACTAACAAATATTGCGGATGGCGCCTGAGAGTATGCAATAAGTTCTTCCTCAAAAATTATATAAATATTTTTTTTTTTTATGTTTTCTAATAATATCTAAAATGTATATAAATAATACAATTTTAAAAAATTCCACTTTTGGGATCTTGCATACAACAAACGGCACAAAAAAGTATACAACAAGATTTTTAATATAAGTCTACATTTTATTGCAGATTTTTTAAAGGATACTTTAATCTTAAAATCAAACCAAAACTAACAAAAATATCCAAATATATCAAAAAGCTCATTGATAAAACTTCAACTCAATAACAACAACACGCGCAGGCAACATATAACTTTCTTTCACGTAGCCTTTAAGCCAACCTCAGCCGCAATGTATGCAACGTTTTTCTTTGTTTTTTGTTCCCTTCACCACTCCTCCTACATGCAACTCTTCCAGGCTACGTGCATATTTTGTTTATTCCACTGACCAACACCAACACATGCATACGTTCGAATCACGTTCAAACGTTCATCGTAGCCTGACGCGACTTTTTTTTTTGGCAGCGGACGAATGTGGCCAAGCCCGCACGAGTACCGAGTATGTGGCAAATCAAGTCTTCAGCTGTAGAAAGAATCTGAAATTTATTCCACATACGAACCGCATGAATTTCAAATTACTGTGGGAAGTATTTGATAAAGTGTACGAGAGAGTAGACGAATGAAGAGGGCAGAAGCAGAAAAAAAAGAGAAACGAAAAGTGAGAATAGTTGAGTAAGTTGCTGGAAAATTCATACATATATGCACCAAAATGAAGCTAAGCTGCGGGCAGTCACTTTAGATGCAGTCGATTTGTTGAAGCGTGGCAGAAGTTTAGTTAGTTTTTGGGTGACCAACAAAGGAGACAACAAAAAAAACGAAAACAAAAACAAAGCGTCGCGAGGTACGAAAAGTTACAAAATAATACAAGTTTGGTACCAAAAAAAAGTGAGTGTTAAGGCACGTAGGTGCTGGTATACTTTTAGGAGTTGTTCACTCGTTTAAAGAATTTTATTACAAGAATATTTTGTTTGCGGAGTTGGCAATTTTAGCTGCCACTTTTGGTATAAATTGCTACTTTCTTCAAAAAGTAACCCGGGAAGTTTGGCAAATTCTGCGAGCCTAAATAATTGAGTTAGTAAAATTGTATCTATGTTTTCCAATTCTTTCTTCTAACTTTGCATACTTTTTCCACAAAATTTACAGCAAATCAAAAATTTGTTTTCCTTTTTAAATTCCTTCAATCCTTTCACATTTCAGAATTTCTTTTAAATTTCTTCAAATCCTTTGCTTTGACCTCATTCCATATGCATGTGGCTACTCATTGGCTGCATAAAGCAATCAAAGCAACCACAAACATAGACATTACACACACATACGCACATACAAAAAGCACACACACTCGTCGCTCGCATGATGTTGGATAACCCAAAAAAAAAATTCACCTGATCTTCGTGCGCATCAGCCGCTTTATAGGCTACGTGTGCGCTTAAATAATAAATGCGTCGAATGGCAGGCAACTTGAGAAGCGGCATCTACTTTACGGCGCTGTGCGGCTCAAAAATTGGCTACAAGTGCACATAAACAGAGGATACAGGATATGCGATTGCTCTGTGTGAAAGATTCTTCATGAACTGCTTCGACACCTCGTAATTTAACTCATATCATTTTATTAACTTGGTCTGATTTTTAGTCGAATCAGTGGGCATCGGGCACAAGGCTGTGTGGTAAGCATAAGCGCCTTGTTGTATTCAAAGGTGCTTGTTTGAATTTTGGCGATACGAAAAGTGAGTATATGAAAAAGAGGTGGATAGACAGAAAAGTGTACTCGTAGAAGACATATGTGTTTTTCAGCGATTAATTTAACGATATATTTCTTGATATATTTTTCGATTAATTTGTCACATAATTTTCGATATATTTGTCGGTATATTTAAATTTTCGATATTGTGAAAATATGTTATCGATACTTTTTATTATATTACCGATACACATTTCGATACTCATATCAATTGGGCTCATTTGCTATTTTGCATAGATATTTCTTCATATTTCTCGTTAATTCCATCGAAATACTTATCGATGAAAGAAACATTTAATTTTTCGTATACTATGTATTCAGCTAACTAAGTAAAAAATGAATTTAGAAAAGTGTTGCATACAATTTTATTTTGTTTTCTTATTGAGTAAAAAATTAAGTTGCATATTTAAAAAAATTCAAAAATATTTATAAATTTGCGTATTTGAATGGGTTAATTACCAAAGAGAATAAGACAGCATTCTTCCGATATGGAAAATTTAATCCAGTTCAACCGACCGCCTTAAAACGAACCGAACTGCATTAAAACTGTTATATCGAAAAAATTCTGACCTTTTCCCTATGGCAATTAAGCGATTCATTTTTACTTTATAACAACATTTTGAGAAATTTATTGAGTTTTTATAAGTACATACATATGTAAGTTTGTTTGTACAATACATTTATTAATTTTGTAATTGCTTTCAATCTAAATATTAAATAAGTAGATATGTATATGTATTATTCACGCAAGAGACAATCAAAAAAATATACAAAAATGTAGTTATTTGAATAAAAAAAGATTTCACTCAGAAAAACTTATTTTTCCAAAAAATGGCTTTTATTAGCAAGAATTTGAGGGCAGGTAAGTTTTATTAAGAAGCTTTGTTATTTTGGAATTTTTCAGAAAAATTTAAATTGTATTCATTAATACAAACTTTTATTAATTTATTTAGAAAACTAAGTTAATTTTTATTCAGAAAATTTTGATCTGGTTTTTAAATGAATGGAAAAATTCTCATTCAGTAATGGCTATGGTATATGAATAAATTTATTGTAATTTTTTTTTAACTAAAGGAACAATTAAGGAGTTTTTTTCAGAAAATCTTCCTTCCACATACATACACACATATATAAAGAACTAAAATTATATTCAGAAAACCTATTTTTATTTATTTAGAAAATTTTTTTTTTTTTTTTTGGAAATTTTCATTGCAGAAACTTTGTTTATTAAAAAAAAACAATAATTTAATTTTTTAATTAAAGCGAAACCTGTTTTATACAGAAAAATTTGATTTTTATTTAGAAAAATCTTTTGTAATGATATATTAAAGCAAAATTAATTTTTGGTTAAAACAAAGTTATTCTGAAATATTGAATTTTTCTTTGAAAACATTTAAGTTTCATTAAAATTCATCACGAAAAATTTTTATTTAGAAACATGAAATTTTTATTAAGAAAAATTAAGCCTTTAGTCACAAAAATTATTTTTATTTCAAAAAAATCACGGTTAGGTAATCAACCTAAATTTAAAATGTCCATTCATATTTATTTATATTAAATTTAGTTCAAAACTCGTAACTCACTACCTAAGGCCCATAAAAGCAGCATACCACGCTGCTAAGCAAACGACCACTAAAAGCAAGTTAGCCCGAAAATTAAGTAAATTATTGATTTCAATAACATTTCTACAAATTCACTAGGAATTTCCCTACAAACCTCCTGCACTTCCAAGTCACACTTGCAACCTACTCTCCACACAGCACCCACTTATTACGCTTCACTTGCAAGCAATAAAAGAAAGCCAACTCTCACAATGAAAAAAAAAAGAAATCAAAATTACAGATGAACAGAATTTGCGCTAGCTCACGCCATTCGAACATTTCCCAAGTTTCCAACATATATCCTTAAAAGTTTATTGACTTGCCCACCCGCTGAACTGAAGACAATGTGTGCAAGTGTCCTGCGGTGTAAATATGCAGCCTGTTCGCTACGTACACGCCTTCCGCAATCTAGCGCCACACTGCGAATAAATACATAGTCGTACATACATACATATGTACATCTGTGCAGTGCCTGTGCACTGAAGTATGCCGAAGTGCTAGTGCCTTGTTGGACATCTTCAAAAGTTTCGAGTTCCTGCTGTGTTCGTTTGCTGTCTCTTACTTTTGCACTGGAACTTTGGGGCACAGCGTGTATGTAGACACTTAAAAAGTTTGAAGGTTCCTGAAGAGGACACGCAATGTCCGCTGTATAGAAATGTTATATAGAAATTCGAATGCACCAGAGAGTTGGAAGTCGAGTTGAGAGTATTGAAGTTCGATATTGAACTGCAAGGTTGAAGTTATGGAAAGTTTGTAAGCTGCATGGTACGCGAACTGAGGGAGTAGTAGGAGCACCGCTATTATTCAAGTTGGCGGAAGTAGTGGAATTGGAATGGAATTCCATGTAGTTAGTGCAGAAACTCAAGGGACACAATACCTAAATGAAATTAATTTTTACTTAAAAAGAGAAGGTAATGGTAATTTTAATGGTTAGGGAAATGGTAATTTTAATCGTAATACTAGTGGATATAGTAATGATAATAGTAATGGTGATGGTAATTGTAATCATAATGGTAATAGTAATGCATATGATAATAGTTAAGGTGAATATAGTGTTAATGGAAATGGTAATTGTAATCGTAATGGGAACGGTAATGGTTATAGTATTGGCATTGGTAATGGTAGTGGTAATGGTAATGGTAATGGTAATGCTATAACAATGATAAGTTTTAATAGCCTTATTGCCTTATTCATAAAAATTAAGTAGCTCTCAAAAGGGTCCATAAATTGAAAAATTTATGAAAACGTGAATTTATAAAACTCTTTAAACCTACTTTATTTCTTCTGAATAATGCTATAAGTACTTTGCTTAAAATTTTTATTTATTTATATTTTTTTCTAAAACATTCTTCAGTTTAAATTTAGCCGTCCGTCCTGCAACTCTTTGCAGCAAAACAATTTAAACATTTTTTTTTTCGTTTTAATTTTTCTCAGTGCTCAAAATTCTGCGCTTTCCATGCCACCAAAACTTTTTAAACTTGCGTTTGCGCTTTTCCGTTGCATACTTGCAGGCGCGTATTGTAGCAATTCATTTATAAAAGTCGTGTTAAAAGTTTTAGTAGATTGTTATAAAAGACTGTGTATTAATTACGTAGATGGGAAATGAAGAAATCGAATTGCTTTCGAGAATTCTCACTAGAGCCGAAAGCAAGCTGGGAAGCTTAAAAGAAAGCACAATAAAATTTGAGAGGCTTTGAAAAAAGGAAACGTAAGAATTTCCACATCAATAACCATTCACATTTAATTAATAAAACTTAAGCGCCAGAAAAGTGGGCCAAAAACGTGCTTCTTAAGCTTTGGCACAAATATTTCTTCATTCAAAAATTATAACTGCATTTTTTCCAATAACCTTTAACCCCAGTGACCTTTCGCTCTTCCACTCACAGTCGTTAATGAACCCCAAATCTACAGCTGGCAAATGAATGCAATCAATTTGCTAAAAAGATTGACGTTACCTAGTGGACTACACGACGCCCTTTCACTTGCTACTACGCTAAGTTCTAATGCTAAAGCATACTTTTCGGCGTGCGCGCGTCAGAAGAAGCACTTAATGCATTTCGCTTGCAGTCGATGCGATACGTCTTCTTCGCCTGTCAGTGTAAAGTGATTAAGTAAACGTAATGCAATTGACAGCGCACTCAGCAAAGGATGCGATCGAGTGATAGGGGGGAGGGCGCCTAAATGTATGCATTAAGTTTTGAATTTGTTGCAAATCAAAGAAATAAACTGCTGAAGTATCTATTCTTCAACTTATTACTTACTATGTATGCAGAAAATTCTCTTTCAGCATTAATCATGACATCTAAGTAATTAAACTATTTAATATTTTATAGCTCCTTAGTGTATGCAAGCATTATTTAATCACCTGTCATTTGTTGATATGTACAGGCAAGCAATACGCCAGCACGGCAAGTGCACGTAACGCTTTTTGTGCAATGACAGCCAGTCAATCAGCAACGATTAATATGCGCACACAAATGAAAATACACAAAGACAGCAAACAAACAATGTGTTGCATAAGCTTTGGCGCATTGTTGTATTGTTTGTTTATTTGTAAGCTTATTTGTTTACTATTGTATTATTATTAATAATTGCTTGTTTGCTTCGGGCAGCGTGTGTGCTTGTGCATATTAATTAACGCGTACGTGCTGTGTTGACCGCAGCAAATAAGTATGATCTGCTTTTAGGCGCCTATGCCCAGCTCATGGAACAATATTGACAGGTTGTCAGTATTCAATATTATTTTTGACATCTTGATTGCCTGAGAATATAATCTGTGGCGTTGAGGCATGCGAGATATTGTTGAGTTAATTGAAGCCTACTTAAGGGCGTTTTGGAGGGGTAAGAATGTGACTGATTAATATTATTATACATTTTTTTTAACCCAAAATTAATTCTTTGCGTTACTCTCTTCGAGCAAAAAATGTGATTGAAACTTTAATTTAAACTCTTGGTGAATATTTTTTCTGCTTCTTCCTTTTTTCATCCACACCCACTTACTAATATTTTTACCCTCATTCAACCGTCATAAAACCCTTCAAACTTAATTCCATATATCGTATTCCCCACTTTGGGGACTGGCTATAAAGTGCCAGCTCATACCATATGCAACTACATTGTGGCTGTAGCACACTTACAGGCGCATGTGTGCTACTATGCTGTCACATTATTAGCTTGTAAAACTGGTTAGTTTGTTAGTTTTGTATGTACGGAAACTTTGTGCTAAACGTAGCGTAATTTCATTTTAAAAATTCATATCAAAAATTGGCATACTGGTGGTAAGGTGGAGTATGTTTAACAGTGGAGCAGAGCGCTTGGGCGAGGGACGATAAAAAATGCCAAACTATAATAAAAAAAAGTCGGTTGTAGATTGGGCATGAAATAGCATTCAAAGTATATGAAAAATTTGATTCTAAATAAATAATTATCACTAATTTTTTTAGAAAAACTAAAAATGCCTTTAAAATTAAGAAAAAATTATGAATTTTTTAGTCTTAAATGTAGGTACTGAAAACTGCGTAAAAATGTAGTACCACCAAATGTACTAGACAATTTTTCGGTACTAAACTTCTGAGCTAGATTTTTTAAATTTTTGAAATTTAGTATTAACAATATTTGTTATCAACAAAAACAGTACTAAAAATTAAGTACCTACAAACATCTTTTTTTCAAGTAATAATTTTTGTACTAAAATTGGTTGCGAAAATTTTTATTTGTAAGAAAATTAGTGCTAAAAACATAATTCTGGTGAATTTTTTCTATAGACAAACTGTGTTTAAAATACTAATGCTTAATAAAACAAGTTTTAATACCAAAAGAGCTTTATTTTGTACTGAAACTATCCAGGAAACAAGATAGCATAAACCTTTTGATAGTAAAATTTAAACACGAAAAATTCAAACCCTAATACAAAAAAATAGTTGGTACTGAACATTTGACCCACGAAATTTATTCATTAGTACAGAAATTAAAAATGTAGAAAAATTTGTTTTAAAAAATTAAATACAAAACAATTATTTACTTAAAATTTTGTACTAAACCAAAACTATGTATATAAATATAATTTCGCACTAAAAATTTCTGTTCTTAAAATTTTTTGTAAATATTTATTATAAAAAATGTATTACTAGAAGTTTTTACTTAAAATCTAGTATTAAGTAAAAAATGTAATGAAAATAATTCATTATTGAAAATTTACTGCTTAAAATTTGGTTACAACATTTACAAAAATTAATACATACGTATATGTATTACTAAAATTAAGTACCAAATGTTTAGCACTTAAAATTTTGTATATAGAAAATTTGCACTCGAAATTTTGCGCTAAAAATTTGATAAATAAACATTTAGTTCTCAAAATTTAGCACTATTAATTTGGTACATAAAAATGTTGTACTAAAAATTTGTGTACAAATTTAGTATATAAACATTTAGTTCTAAATTTTTGATTGCCTAAATTTTGGTACACAAAAATTTAAAACATCTGTTTAGTAAGAAAAATTTTGTGCGAAGAATGGTACCAAAAATTTTGTGGAATAAGTTTAGTAGAACAAATTTTTATATTAACCAGGTAAGTAATTTATCTTTTAAGACTTAGTACATACAAATTTAGTACTCAAAATTTATTTTTAAAAATTTGGTTTATAAAAGTTTAGTGCTCACAGCTTAGCGCTAAGAATTTAGCATATAATCATTTAGTACTCTAAATTTGATTGCCTAAAATTTGTCAATTGTACACAAATTTAATACATTAAGATTAGTAGGAAAAGATTATGAAAAAATTGGTTCTAAATATTTAGTACAATAAACTGAATAGAAAATATTTAGGGCTAAAAAGGTAACATTGGTAATAAAACATTAAAAATTTACCTCGTAAAATTTAGTACCTAAAAATCAGTACATACATTTTATACTAAGAATATAGCTCCAAGAATTTAGTACTAAATGTTTTTGATTAAAGAACATTGTTGGTGGAATTTTTTCCTTTCTGGACGTTGGGTTGGAGCAATACTGATTTTAAGGTTTAATAAAAAAAAAACAATTTTTTAATCGGTGAAGATCTTGAGTCTCCTAGATTACTTGCATGCACAACATCAAATTTGTAGTCGAAAATATTAAGAGTTGTGGCATTTGCTCAATATCTGGTTAATGCGCCTAAACGTATCTGAGTCCAATTTTCACACCTCACCCCTATTGATTGGNTTTTTTTTTTCTTAAACACTTGCTCTGTCTATTTACCGTTGCGCCTTGAAGCACCTTGCGATTTGCAGCAATTTGCGAATTCCCCCAAGTGTGATGCAATGACAAATATAGCTTTTGATCAGGGTATAAGGACACCGATGTGCGAGAAAAAATTGAGAAAAGCAGCGCTTAAAGTGCGAACTACCCGCGCGCACTGCTGAAGCGCCAAAAAGCAGACAACATGATAAGGTAAAAGAAAGGTAAAATACATTTTTTCTTTCGTCGCGCAGTTTATTATCATCATTTTTTTACTTTGTTTTGCTTTTGTGAATTCTTTACCTCATCTTAAGCGCACATTTCTGTTGTAGTCTGTTTTCACAATTGAGGCGCTCTTTTTTCGTCTTTTGAGCACTTTTAGACACCTGCATGCCACCTAAAAGTATGCATACATTTGTTGTTAGTGTGCTGCTGTTGGTATTGGTGCTGGTTGTGGCAGCGTGTCAATGACTTTTAAAGAAAGCGGAAACGCATAAAGATAAGCGTTGACAGGCGCTTCCGAGCGCGCGATTTTTATTTTTTTTTTCATTTGCTTTGAAGAGTATAATATAAACGCGCGCAAATGAGCGTATGTAAAAATATACGTATGTATGTATGTGTGCTCGTGAATTTGTGCGTGTTTAAAACGTTTTTGCTCAAGCGGTGTTTTCTCAACACACGCAAATACACTTCCAGTAAGAACCTCTTACATTAAAGGCCGTTGTAGGTGAGCGCCTGTAAGTATGCTACCCTAAAAAAAAAATATGTATACGCATGCATGTGTGTCCGCGATACATACACGATAATAAAACGATGTCACACTTTGTGATTGTCAAATAAAAATTCAAACACATATGACAGGCGTGCGAAATGTGACTCGAAGAAAGAATGTGGCGCAGCCAGGCGATTGCTATGTAGTACAGCAAACGTCGTATGTAGCGCGCTTCGGTGCAAAAAGCCAGGAAGAGTCGTGTCAATGAGCTTAATGGAGTTGGATGTCAACACGAATGTGCCGTTGTAAAATAAAAACGCAGTAGAAGCTGCGAGCTAAGCTACTAAGCAGAGGAGTGTATAAATCTAAAACTTAAATAGCCACGAAGAGATATATAAGAGAAAAAGAAAAGGCTTAAGTGAAATCTTTAAACATTTTAAAGTAACTCAAAAGTTAACGAAAATAAGTTTTAAGTTTACTGTCACATGAGCTGTTTACAATAAGTTTAGTTAAAGAAAAATTTAATATTAGATTGAACAAACAATTGAAAAGAAGCGTTGCCTATGTCAAGGCGCTGAATAAGAAAGATCTTCCCCTTCAAATTTTCTCAGCGCCATTTTCCCAATTTCTTAAGGGAAACTAAAAGCCAAGACTAAAATTCGATAAGAAAAACCTCCCGAATAAAGAAAGTAAAGTCATGAAAAGCTTCGAGAGGCCTAAAAAACACAATAGTATCGCAAAACATCATGTAAAGTTCTGAAAAGATTTGGAAAAGTCTCGAAAAAAAAAAATCATGAAAAGTAAAAAGGGCCCCTGAAAAATACTTCTGAAAACATCAAACACATCATGAAAAGTGATCCGAAATCCCGAGGGATACCGTAAATGTTCCGTAATGTCCAGAAGTATTAAAAAATTCCTCGAAAAGTGTCCGGAAGCCCCGACAACGACAACCAAGGCATAATAGCGAAGATCTCAAAAGTATCGAAAAGTCTAGGAAAATCACGAACCATTTCTAATTTTTAACGATAGCTGAATAACCCAAAGAAATTCTGCCAGCTTAGAATTTGTTTACAAAAAATTGCAAAAAAGTTTTGCTTTTTAGTTAAAGTTCTGAAAATATTCGAAAAGGCTTCGAAAAAAATAAAAGAACATGAGACACGTACCGAAAATATCAAACATATCTCGAAAAATCCGAAAATATACTAAAAATATTCCGATATATATATAAGGAAACAAAGAGGTACCCAAAAAAATCCGAAAAGTCCAAAAGTAACTAAAAAATGTTCCGAAAATTTTGAAATAAAACCCAGAAAATCGAGTAAGAATCCCTAAAACATCGAAAGTCTCGAAAATCTGTTTTTTTAACAATAAATCAATAACCTGAACAAATTCTGCCAGCTTAAATTTTTTTTCCAAAAAAAATGCAAGTAATTTTTGCTCTTTAGTTTTTAATCATTCATAAAAATCAAAATCGAGTATAGCACGGCACTTGAAAATTTCTGAAAAACGCCGAAAAACCTCGGATCGAACCTGAAAACACGCCAAAAATTTCGGGTAATTTTAAATTGTCCAGAAAAAACTATCGAAATATGCCCAAAAAATGGCGAGTGGTTACAAAAGATAACGAAAACTTCCGAAATGGTTAAAAACCCTCAAAAAATCTCAAAATTAATCCGAAAAATCGTGAAGTAGTCTAAGGAAGTAAAAAAAAATCCCAAGAACACCCGAAAAAGTACCCAAATGTTTCCCAAAAAATGCGGAATAATCGCAAAAAAACTCTCAGAAATCTCAAGCATGTAAACTTCGAAAGGTCCCGAAAAAGATATCGTAAATTTCTTAAAATATTCGAAAAAGTTTCGAAAAAAATAAAAAACATGAAAAGTTGCGAAAGGTACCGAAAATATTAAACATAATATCTCGAAAAATCCGAAAATATTCCAAAAATATTCCGAAAAGTTTTTAAGGGAAGAAGAAACGGGCTCAAAAATACAGAGGGTACCAAAAAAATCCCGAAAAGTCCAAAAGTAACTAAAAAATTGCCCAAAATTTTTGAAATAAACACCGAAAAATCGGGTAAGGCTCCGTAAAACACCGAAAGTCTGAAAAATGTCCCGCAAGACTTGGAAAAATTTTCGAAAGTTCCGAAAAATCAGTTTTTTTAAACGATAAAGCAATAACCTAAACCAATTCTGTCGGCTTAGAAGAAAAAAAAAAAATGCAATTACTTTTTGCTTTTGAGTTTTTAGTCTTTTATAGAAAATAAAATTAAGATTTTGCTGTAGAGCCGAACTTAAAGATTCGAGAAAACCCTCGCATCATTCCTGAAAATACACCAAAAATTCAGAGACATTCCAAATTATCGAAAAAAATGCCGACATAACGAAAAATTCTGAAATGGTTAAAAAAAAAAAATAAAAACATCTCAAAATAAATCCGAAACCGATAAGAACCGAAAAAATTCCCAAGAAGCTCGAAAACACCCGAAGAACTACCAAAAAGTTACGGTAAAAATACCTAAGAATCGCGAATAACTCTCAGAAATCTCGATTTGTGCCGAAAAAATTGAGAGCAGTTCCATAAGATTCCGAAAGCCGCGCAAAATCCAGAAAGAGTCTGACAAACTCCAAAAAAGATTTTAAAAAGGCTCAAAGCAAACAAAAAATTCAAAAATGCTTCAAAAAAAATCTGAAAGGTCTAGAAAAGTTTAGACAAATTCGAAGGTGATTACTAGAAATCACGAAAAGGCTCGGTAGGTCGGTCTTTCAGGAAAAATTCCGATGAGTCCCGACGAAAAAACGAATATGTCTCTACTAACGCTATAAAATGCTCGAAAATAACCGAAAAAAAATTCGAATAGTCCCAAAGATGTCCCGAAAAAGCCTAAAAAAACACGAATAATTCTGAAGTCTCAAAAAAATCAATACCTTAAAAAAATCACCAATTAGTTTAACCTGTGTTATCAAAATTTTGCTGTCACACATTCGCTTCTCATTAAAATAAATTGTCTGTGCTGTCAACGGCTCGCTTTAGGTGATTAAAAACTGATTAAATTCGACTGATAAAAACAATAAATTGGTTCACTCAAAGCCGCTAATACCAGCTACAATTACAGGCAATATTTTTAGAAATCCAATGATTACGGATTCACATTTTTTGATTTTTCGGCCCAGCCAATTGTCTATTAATTGTTTACTGGCAAATATTGACGAGCTGTGCTGATATGGCAACATTAAAACAAGACCGCAAATATAATTGTTGTATATTTTTAGGCGCTTCAGTACTCAACCCACAAAGAAATGCTAACCGAGCACCCAGAACGCCTTCATTGTTAACAGCGCACCAAACGAAAAGCCTACAAAAATAAACGCCTCCACTAATGAAGTGTTGATAAGGATGCCTGCTGCCTGCTCGCTCTTGTGCGCCTAAATTGTTACTATGCCTTTATGAGCTTCGTGCCAGTACACGCCCACTAACAGAACTTTAAGTGAATATTCACCTCGCGTGGGTCAACCACAATGCAAGTAACCAAAGCAAACCAAACCGGGTACGGCTAATTAATGTTATCACTTCGCATGCATCATTTGGCAGTTGTTATCGATAAATTTTATTACTACGCCACAACAACAAACAGGTCAATGCAGTGTGTCTCCTCGCGCAAGCCTGTTTAGTGGCTAGTTGTTCATGTGAATTGGTGAATTGGTGAATAGAAAATTTGTGTGGCAGCTAAACATAAATTGGCATTCGCCTTCTATACGTTTCGTAGCCGTACTGTGGCCTGCTTTTAGGCACTCGCCCTCGCTCACTTGTTGTGTTTCGCCTGCATTGTAGGGGTTTTAGTATTATTTAATTTACGAGACAAATGTTAATAATAGGCAAACACTGAATGGCACGTAACTGGGTGGACACTGTACAGATATAAATGAATTGTGAAATCACGCGCATATAACAGGATATCCGTAAGCGGACAATAGAGCGGACGGTTGATTGTTGGCTGGACGGTTTGGGGAAGGACATCGCGGTGGTGGTGCCAATACTTGACATATTGCAGCGATAGAAATAAATCGGGCACACTGCTAATGGCAGGTGTGGAATGGAAGATGAGTGGCTTGGTATTGCGGGAATCATATCAGGGCAAGGAGGGGGAAAGCGTAGCGAGCTATTTAAGGAAACCCAAAGCCATAATTTTTGCTTTATATTTTCATCGCAAATTTAGAAGTCAAAACAGATTTGCGCAGAAAATATATAAATATATATTTGAGAAGAAATATATAAATAATTATGCCCTTGCTGAACCTGAAAATTTTTGAAAAACATCAATCGCAACCTTTTCAAGTGTATGATAAATCGCGAAAGGTTCCAAAAATGGCTGAAAAATCTTGAAAATTCAGAATAGATTCCGAAAAAAGTCTACAAAAAATGCCAAAAATAGGAGAAAAGACAGAAAATACCCCGAAAAGTCTCGAAAAATTTTTTAAAGGTTCCGAAAAAGTTATAAAAAATTTAATAAGTGCCTTGAAAAATCTCAAGTAAACATAGATGTGACTGAAATCACGGGGATACAGAAATAGTCAAAAAATACCGAAAAGTTCCCAAAAGTCTTAAAAAGTTTGATAAAAATCCAGAAAAAAA
>NW_016166003.1:0-3080 GCF_001687245.7 Rhagoletis zephyria | reverse complement strand
CTCTCTCTCTCTCTCATTCACAAACAGCCACCGCTTTTTACCCGTTTAATGAAAAGCAGAGTCTATTTTGTTGGGCAAGGGTTCCATGCACACTCGAACTCACCAACATGCCACTGTACTACATACAAAGTTCAAACTTTCCTACACCCTTCTTGCCCTTCATTTACACACCTCGTCCAGTCTTGCGCAAAGTTTACCCATCGTTGTTGTTGTTATTTGAGCGAAGTTCGCCCTGCACGGCGATTATACTTTCACTCTGCGGCTACAGATAAACACGTAAAACTGTTTTATATAAATTTCTGCAACATATTTTCAGGCGCAGACCAGCTTCACTCCCATCCCCATACCCATTTCCAAATGAAGTGCGTTGGAAAAACAATTTCAAATTGCGCCAAGGCTATGTGGCGCATAAATCTTAGTTACGCCATAAATACAGCATCGTTGTTGACTTTGGTTTGCGTCGGCCGGTGTTGTTGTTGTTGTTGTGTTAAATCACAGCCGTCTTTTAGGCGCACAGCTGGTAATTTTTGCCACTTTGTCCTTGAGGCCCCAAGCGCTGGCAAATTCCGAATGAGTGATGCGCTTATTGTGGCGTTCCGTTGCTCGCAGCTCTCGCTGAAGTAAAATTATTAGCCCTGCATGGAATTTAAAGCTGGAAGGAGTGGAGTTACTGGGGAGCGCCTGCAAGTAGACTATTTTAGTGCGGTAGTATGAATTACAGAGTAATTAAAGGTTTTACAAAGGAGTCGGCTAGAAAGCACAACCGTCGCTAGATTTATGGTGGCCAAAGCAGTTGTTGGCGGCCAGGGCAGGAGTTTTTGCTGTTTTCGAAGTGAAACGGATAACTGTGGTATTCCAAAAGGCAGACTATAAGAAAAATTGTCATCTATGGGATTTTATTTACGCTGAAGAGCCTCTCTATATAGCGATCACAGCATATTTTGGACCAAGTGCAAGTCCAAGTAAAATCCTTCTTTTTAAATAGTATGTCGAATTTTTTAATTATTCAAAATTTGATTAGGTAAAAAAACTAAAAAAAAAAATTAAAAATTTTTCCCTGCCCGATTTTGGTTAAGCTGCGAGTCTTTTAAATTAGAAAACTTACTAATTTTGTAAATTAGAAAATTTTCCTTAAAACAATTTCTATTCTTTCTGGTATCAACTTAAAAATAAACGTAAAACATTTTTTTTATTAAAAGTTTTAAAATTCTAAATTTATTGCATTAAAAAATTTGTGCTCCAAAGAAATGCTATTTTTCATGAAGCTGAATTGTAAAGATTTCAATAAATATTGATAAACAAATAAAATCACTAGCAATTTTCTTTAAGCTTTGCATTATTTTATTTATTTATTTTATATATTGTTATATTGTAGAAATTTAAAAAATTTATTTTTGTGTTATCCAATTTTGACTAAACAATGACAAAGACAGGCATTGTTACAAAATCAAACAAAATTTTAAATTTTTTTAAATTTGGGAATTTTTTTAAATAGACAGTCTTGTATTTAAAAAACTCTAAAGTTATTTTTATGCCTACTTTGAAATAAAAGATGATAAAAAATCGTTTACTAAAAATGTTTAAATAATTATATATATCGGTCTTTAAAATTTTTCTTTAACAAATAAAAAATCAATACAAATTAAACTCTTGAGTTTCAAAAAAATAATAAATTTAAAGAGCTTTTAGCTAAAAATTTTTAACACAAATTTGTTTCTTTAAACAATTGTTTAAAAGTAAATTAGTATTCCTGTTTTTACTTGTAATTACATTTTTTTTGCTTTTAAATTTTTTGAAACAGCTTTGAATTAGAAATTCTCGTAAATTTAATGCTCAAACTAAATAAAGGATGACAAAAAAATGGTTTACTAAAAATTTTTAAAAAAGTATATACCAAATTGGTCTTTCGAATTTTTCTTTAAACTACGACGAATAAAGAAATTGCACTACGAATTAAACTCTTGAATTTCAAAAAACAAAAAAAAATACATTCATAGAGCTTTTAGTTAAAATTTTTTACCACAAATTTGTTTCTTAAGAATTATTGAAAAGTAAGTTAGTATTCCTGTTTTTATTAGTATTTCCATTTTTCTGCTTTGAGATTTTTAAAACAGCTTTGAATTAGAAATTCTCATAAATCTATTGCTCAAATCTTACTACCGCACATTGGGATGAGAAGCAATTCTAGTGCGCAAAAAGTCGAATTCTTATAATTGTGTCAAGCAGACTTTTGGCTCGCTCGAGTTGATTCTCATATGACGGTTTCGCCAGCAGTTTATGTGAAAAATTTATTTTTTACTCAAGTCAGCTTTCATATTAAATTCAAATACAGATTATCATTTTTCTTTTAAATTGCCTTAATAAAATTTGTTTGGTTTAGTATTTTGGCATTTTTTAAGAATATTTTTTTATAAAATTTGTTTGAAACCCTTTGAAAAATTTTTTGCTTAGTACATTTTCAAACTGCTATGTACTAGAAAATTCCAGAAATTTAAGAAGTTGTTCCTTAAAATATTTTTATTAACATTTCATGGAATATTGAGGAAACTAACTTTACGAAAAAATTTCGGATCGAAGTTTTATGTGAGTATGTAGCTATTCATAATAAATTTAAAAATTCGCGCAAACAAATTTCTTACAGCTGAAATTATGCAAAACATTTGCCTACTACGACGCACTTTAGAAAACAGCTAATAAAATTTTCCCTCCAATTGCATTAATTCACTCAAGAAATTCGCCCCGGCACCAACGGTGGAGTAGAATCTAAAACCAAGCCTATTCCCCAGCGCACAATTGCAGCAGAGATAAAAAACGAATGGCAAACGCCTCAAAGTATGCAGTAATTTTACGACACTTTCAAACAAATTCCAGCAGCGCAGTCAATTGAAATATTATGCATGGAAAAGTTGATGAATTTTTGTGATGGTCGTAACTCAGCGTCGGAGCACCTAAATGTAGGCTATAGCAGCAAATAAGTACCATAGCGAAGAAATGCAAGCGCAAGAAATATGGATCAAAGAAGAAGATAGACAGAGAGAGAGGTATCTAAAGCCCAGGTGCACCATAGACTTCTAAGTGCC
>NW_016166002.1:0-25615 GCF_001687245.7 Rhagoletis zephyria | reverse complement strand
CATCTAAAAAAAACAAATTTTGCCGTCTGTCTCGAATTCTCTCAATCTTTCAACTCTCTATTATATCTGCTATACTTCCAACAGCAGGCGAATTCTCTTACTTCTAAATTTTCATACATAGATATGTGTATGTATGAATATATTTAGACATCCACTTGTACAAACATATGTACCTCTTATCAACAAACCGTTGAACACTTTGTACCGCCGAGACATAAATTCACATAATCTTGCAACCAACAATCACATTCAGCACTCAGCCATTCGCGCGCAGATTGTGTGAAGATTTACACAATTCATGCAACAATTATATATAAATGCCTAGCAAGAAAGCGCACTAAAGAATGAAAACTGTCTGAGAAGAAAGCGGCTGTTGCAGCTTTTAATTTACTTTAATTGCTATGCTACAATTAAGAAATAGTTCTACTGACCGCGGTTCGAGTGCAATTTTGTCGGGAAATCAGCAAGCAGAAAAGACAATGCAGCGTCGAAGTGAATGTGAGAAAATGGTACACAGACAGTGTGGCGTACAAAGTACTCGTAGTTGATAGTTAGTAAGTCAAACACTCAGATGGGTATGTAAACAGGCAATCTGCTTTAATAGGCTGTGAGCGGGTAGACATTCGAGTCGACAATCGGCAGACGAAGTGTCAATTAGACAGTCACGCGACCAGCAATTTGTCGCGGCTTTTACTGCCTCTGTATTTAGTAGTCGCAGTGTCTATCCTCTTCGAGCTGACAACTATATAGCTTTCTAGTAATTTATGTGGTAGTATTCGCAAGCTCTTTGCACACCTGTTACACTTGCTTGGTAGTTTTTTGTTTAAGCTTGTAAACTTGTTGGTTATTTTTTAATTAAGTTATTGTGAGAAAAATTAATGTTCTGCTCTGTTGGTTATGGCTTTTTTCTTTACGTTTTTCTTTATTGCAAAATTTGTGGTTTGCCATTCAATATAGTGTTGCTTTATAAAACAGTTCGTTAATACTTAACACTGTGAAAGTCAAGGTTGTGTTATTGCAATTAACATTGGCATTCAAGTACCTTTCATTATTTGGCATTAAGGTCTTACATACATATACGAAGCCGGTAAAATGGTTTCGACTCTGTATTCAAGGAGAAGTCCATTATATATAAAATTGCCCTTTCTAAATGAGCTGGCCATAGAACATTTATGAGAATTACTAGACAGAAAGCTACTTAGCGAAAGATCATGCGAATCATTCAAAAAGAAACAGTCCAGCGTCTTCGTCTTGGTCTGCAACGAACGGTCTGTAAATATAAACGTACAATACGTGGTATGGTTAAGAGCATATCCAAGTCAAAAACGAAAGCACCCACTAAGAAAAAAATATCAATAACAAAAACGATAATAGTGTCGATAGCAAAATCGATAAAAACATCGATAAAAATCGATGAAAATATCCATATCAAAATCGATAATATCGATAGCAAAATCGATGAAAATATCGATAACCAAATCGATAGAAATATCGATAACAAAATCGATAACTAAATCGATTACAAAATCGAGAACAAAATCGATAACAAAGTCGATAACAAAATTGATAACAAAGTCGATAGCAAAATCAATAAAAGAAATCGATAAAACAACTGATAACAATATCGATCATTATATCTATAAGTTCCCAAAATATCGATAGCAAAATAAGTAACAATATCGATAAAAAGTCGACAAAAATATCGATAACAAAAGCGATAGTAATATCGATAGCAAAATCGTTAATAAAATCGATAAAAATATCGATAACAAAATCGATAAAAATATCGATCATATATCGATAATTTCCGAAAATAACGATAGCAAAATCAATAACAATAACGATAACAAAATCGACAAAAATTTCCTACCTTTATTTTAATATTTCTTCCTCTATCTTCATCTATACCTCTATCGGTGTCCTCAACCTCATCTTTTTCTTTATATTTATATTTATCGTTGATTTTATTTTTATGTTTATCATATTCTTCATATACATATTCGCCTTCACCTTTGCTCTTATATACATAAGTAAAGTGTTTAAATTTACCTCGGTGTTCATTTTTGCCTTTATCTTTACGCCACTTTGTTTTTGTTTTGAAACCATTGGCCAAATACAGGAAAACTGCGTTTTTAGTTTTTCTCTTTGATGTCAAATTTTTTTAAAGGACTTTGAAATTTGAAAAATTTTATTATTTCTAAAAATTATTAAAAACATTCAGTGCAATACAGAAAAACAGCATGGGTATCAAATTAAAAAGAAAATCTGTAGAATTAAAGCCGAGTAAATTTTTTGAAGCATAAGAAGGTTTAGGTATGGAACATATCCTTTTCAAATTTTATCCTTGAATATCCTTGAAGTTCTGCAATAATTATTTTTGAAAAAAGTATATGGAAAGGAGTAATATACACTCGACCACATCCTCGAATTTCGTCCTTCAACTTTTGTAGCTTAAGAAAATAAAGTTAATTAGAAGCGCATTTTCAATAGCTATTCGTTTTTATGAACCAAATAATTTTGATTATTTTTAGTTCTACATAACTTTCTCTCTCATTTGGTATTGTTATCGTACTTTGCACTAAATTATTTAAATAATTTTTAGAATTAAACATATTTATGAAACTACAAAGTCCTTAAAAAAATCCTGACGTCAGAGGGAAAAACTAAAAACGCAGTTGTATTATATTTGGTCCACATTTTCTTGAGAATATTGATTGCTTCGTGTGTTTTGAAATTTTTTTGTTTTTGTCGCACGGTGAAATATGTGAAATAAAGCCGGTTTATTCACTTTTTTCTTAATTGCGAACTGGAGAAACGTTTTTTTTTTTTCAAATTGCCATTTTCCGAATATATGCAGTATATATATGTATGTATATAGGTACAGAGTTTTATTCTTTTTTAGTAACATTAAGTCATCGTCAATTATGGCCTTATACAGCTACTACTCATTGTTTGATGCTAAAACGAGTTACTATATGAGAAAAAAAATCAAAGCCTTTGTGTCATAAAAAGTCAGCAAAAAGAAGCCTGTTGAGTCAAACAGTGTTGCATCATTAATTAACACTTCTTGGGTTACGAAAAAGGCAAAATTACTCACTACTTGTATACAATGATGAAACGATGAGGACGAGATGATGCGCGGGAGTAGTCAAGGTTACCAGGTTCTATAATATGTCGTTTATGAATATTTATAAAACCGGAAAATTATATTTTATGCTCTTCGGTAAACAAAGCAAAATTTCATAGTTGAGAAAGGCATCAGATGTGGACTAAGTGCCAGCAAGAATTAATGCGAAATTTTTGTACAGAATCTAAGGCAAATTTTTTTCCAAAGTATTTAATACTACATTTTTTAAATTATTTGTATAGCGTTGCAAGTAAATGTAACAAGTGTTCAAATGTTGACTTTTTTCATATTAAAAATATTTTTCAAGCTAGAATTTGTTTTTTTTTTGTTTTTTTTAATAAAAATATAGTAAATTATTTAGCCAAAACTATTTAAATTAAAGTTTCAAAACTTATGAAAATTTTAGAAAAATTCGAAAAAAATCATCAAAGTTTCGAACTTTTTAATTATAATTTTTAGAATATTTTTAGTTAGGCAGTTTTATAAAATTTTCATAAATATTTCGCACATTTTTGTCTGCATTTTTAGAACAATTTTAGTTATGCTGTTTTGTATCCCATAAAATTTTTGGTAGATTAAAGTGCAAGTTGTTTTATATAAAAAATGCGATTTATAAAAACTTGCGCTGTTTTTTTTTTTAATTGTTTGTAAACATTCTTGTGCAATTTATACGATAAGAAATTTGCATTTAGATGGGGAAAGGAAAACATGCCAGTAAAAAAAATTTTTAATCAACACGATGGGCTAAAACTGCATACGAAAAAATAATCAAATTAAAAAGTTCGAGATTTTAAGGAAAAATTTTTGAATTTTTCCAAATTTTTCACTAAGGTAGATACTTTGATTTACATATATGGTTTTGGTTAAAGCATAAACAATACTCCTAAAAAAAGGGTAAATTTTTAACTTGAAAAACATTGTGAACATTTAAAAAACCCACTATATCAACACTTCTTTGAGTCAGTGTATGTATATGTTTTAAAAACACTTACCGCTTGCTGGTTAAAATTACGCTGCTCCTCCTTTAGAGTTTCCGCTCTGCAAACTCTCCACAGTGCGGTTGCTGTTAAGATATATATTTGCGCGCTAAATGCAAACAATTCCTCCTTGAAGTTTTCCTCAATATTTTTTATGATTTGGTTTTTTTTTTCTTTATTGACACTGTTATTATAATTTGTTTTTGATTTTATTTTCAATTTGCAATTTTCCACTTTTCGTTTTATTTATAGTTTGCAATGTGTTTTACTTACTGTAAATTATCAAATAAATAAATAAATTAGTTTTACACATTTTTTCCTAAAACAAATTTTTCACTTTTTGCTTCTTTGGTAAAACGCTATTCGCCACACGATTTCCTGTCACTCACTGAACTGTAACTGAACTTGCGTGGTTTATTTTCTTTTCCACTTTTCTACTGTTTTACACTTTGTTTCATAGCTGATTTTGCCACTTTATAGTATTTCCGTTTGTTTTGCTTTACCAACTTTTTGTTTAATTAAATCATTTAATTTAACACTTTCGGTGTTTCCATCTGCGATGGGAGTGTATAAGCTTAAACTCTATATCCTATTGATTTAAATTCTTAATATATTATTTTATACAGCTACATGCAATTTTGACGTAAATTTTGTTTCTTACACCTAAACAATGTTGTAGCTAAAAAAAAAATTTATTCACTTTTTTTAGTTTTAAATCTATTTGTTCCCCTATCTATGGCCAGTGCCACTTATTATGTATGCATATCTATGAATATTTATTATATGTGTATACAGACAGCGTCGAAAATATGAATACCCTGATGTTTTGAAGATTTCATTTATTTATATTTCCATACAAACTTTTTCTTATCTATAAAATTGCTTATTTGGAAAATGTTTGTCCAGGGTTGACTCCCAAAGTACTGAACCGATTTTAATAATTCTTTTTTTAACATGAAGCATTTGTGAAAAACAACTGAGTGGCATACTTGGTTTTTATAAAAGAGTTCATTCAAAAGCAAAACCCACAGAGTAAATTTTTTGTTTCATACAAAACTTGGGAAATGCACGAAATATAGATCAAAATTTTCAATTTTTCAGTTCGATTTCTTATGCAAAAATTCCACAAGGCATTAAATGGCAAAAATTTTAATGACAAAGTTGGGCATTAAAAAGGAATCGTGTTTCCACGTGGAAATTTTTAAATGGCACACATTTTTTTTAATTTAAATGCCTAGTGGAAACTCGGCATTAAAATAAAATAAAGTATGCAGTTTTTTGAGAATTTTTCTTTGGCCGAGGGTGTGGTGCATTTTCTTTCATATAAGGCATGAACACAATCTTTTTTATGTGAAATAAGATACGCAACACCCTCAGCGAAAAAAAATACTCAAAAAGCAACAGTAATTTTCAGCGACTTGAAACTTGCATTCCATACTAAACTTGAGTGGGCTAAAAAACTGCATACTCACTACTTGTCTAAGAAATCGATTTGAAAAATTTTTAATTTCGAAGAATTTTTTAAAAATTTGTCAGTTTTATCAAGAAGAAGAAGAAGACTTTTCAGTATGCGGACATTTTTTCGCGCCCTACATTTATTTAGAAATAAAAGTTTAAATTTTTTAGTTATTTTCGCTTCATTTATATTTTATTTTCATTCACTTTATTTTATTGCAATTATTTTTATTTAATTATGTTATTATTTAATTAATTTATTTTGCAATATTTTTTTTTATTTGATGTATCAAGATATGTCGTTAATCAAATTTTGTTTTATTTTAATTAATTTTATTATATTAAATTTCGGTTTATTTCTGGAATTTTATTGTTATTTTTTTTTTATTTAGCTAATTTATTTTTATGTTATTGTTTTTCAATGTTTATTTTTGTGTTTTTATTTTATTTTCAGCAATCACAAAACTCCAATTTTCATGTTATTAATTTTGATTATTTGGTCGATATTTCGACTTCAACCAGAGAAAAAAAATATGAGTTTAATTAAATTACAGGGCCTTAAGCTTGTTAAGAGTTTCCGTAATACATAATTCAATGGCCAATAACCAAAAGAAAATATATATTTTTTTTTATTATTTTATATTCTTATTAATATCGATTATTATATCTCATTTGTTTAATTAAATTTTTTTCAGTTGTTTTTAATTTATATTAAAAAATTTTTATTTAGCTTGAGGTCGTTTTCTATGAAAAATTATTGTGGAAAACTAGCTTTATGTACCTATCTTATATTGTATTTCTTAATTATATTTCCCTTTTTTATTTAAGTTCAGTTTTGATATAACTTTTGGTTTTTGTTTTCTTTTGTATTTTATATTCGTCTATTTAAATGTATTTTCATAGTGTATTTATATTATACTTATTTAGGTTTTATTTTATTTTTTGTTTCGTTTTACTATACTTAATTTTTTATTTTCATTTTATTTTTCATTTTTATATGTATTTATTTACTTTTGTTTATTTCTTGTTTAGTTTTCTTAGATATTTTTAGTTTTATTATTTTATCTTTATTTGATTAATTTTATTTTACTTTTGTATTTCATTTTGTTTTTTTTTACTTATCATTAGCCCCTTGTTTGAATTTTCCTCACATTGATCATTAGCTCCAAAACTCCGTTTGTAACAAATTTCAATCTCTTTTATTGCATTTAAGTTATTTATTTTTTCCAAAAGTTATATTTTCACATACTTCCATATCCCACCAGCTTTCACTTTAATTGTTATCACGTTATATACACTCAATAGTATGACCTCGCTTTTCTCTGCTTGATCACTACGTGTTCAATTATTTGTATTTATCATAAGCAATTCAAATTTAATGCATAATTTATGTATATGTATATTATAAGATTTTTATTATTATTTTTTAGCGAAACCTCTGTCTTTAACTTTAGTTAGGTGGTTTTGTATTTTTTTCATATTATAATAGCTTTTTCATACCAAGCTGGTACCCAAGCTTTTTTAATATTTTCACTTTCACATTTTCAGAGTGCCACTCTTTTATCAACAAATAAAAATTAGTTATATAGCTGTAGTAAAAGTAGCGCAATAATGAACTTCTTACAAATATTTTAGTTAAAGTGAAAATCATTTTTAAAATTTGCGCAAATTAATATTAGATAACGAAATATTTAACACTCCGCGATGATAAATGACTTAATCGCTCAAATGCGGTATTCAAACCCCGAATTCACGCAATTCAGTTAAATCAGAAAAAACACCAAAAAATTCACATATTTGTGCGAAAATAAGCTATACATAATCTCCTTTTTGTTATTTGTTTTCCTCACACGCCAATCTCAGCGCCTTGCTAATTGTTAACAATTCGAGTACTTTATTATAATCTTCACATTTAATTATCAAATTAGCAATGCACATTTACGCATTCGAATATTTCGTGCACGCACGCACGCATGCTTTTTTGTTGCATGCAACTACATAAATGCAAACATTGCACAGCAATAACGCACTGCAACAATCGCAACGACCTCAACTTTGTCGAATGGCTAGCCAGGCAGTGAATGGCTAAGATGCTCTAAGATGCAATGTGTTGTTGGCTACAAGCGTTTAACGATTTGCCATTTGCTATTGGCGCTTGTTGATTTTTCGCCCATCGATTGTAAATTGGCCGGCACAGCGTGCAACGACCGCGCCATCGCAGGTATTTTCACATTTAGCGACAGCGTCTCTCTTTTTAGCGGACTAGCAACAATTAGCGGCTACCGGCAAATGGCAATCGGTTGAATTAGGCACATACATATGTACATATTGGAAAGGCTTTTAAAAATAGCTGCGCGACAAAATATTTGTCTGTCGTTGACCGGTCGGCCGACTAGTTTAGTAGAATGTTATTTTTATTGTTTTTTTTGTTCTTGAAGGAATTTGTGCTTGAAAAAATGTTGCAACAAGTTCCGGGTTAATTTGTGGAGACATTTCTTCTTAAGATTTAAAGTATACAAAAACGAAGACAATGCGAAGGATGGCATTGCAGTGAGCATTCTAATTTTGTTAGCTTCTATGGGAATGTTTCGAAAGTGCTCCTTCAAGAATAGTACTAAGTATATGTATATGTATGTACATAAGTAAATATGAAATTCTCTGAAATTTTCTCCGCAGGATATTCTGCAGCCTGACACTGGTGCAATAAGCAAAATACTTTGAAGCTGCGACCATGGCGGAGATAGGCTTGCCTCGCACAAAGTGGTCTAGAACAAACCTAAGAGTCGTCCAATATACCATCTTTATGGTAGTAAGTAAACTCCAAAAAATGCTACCAAAGTCCTCCTCCGACGGCTGCTATCACAAGCAGGTATGGTCAAATATTGTCTGCAGAGATGCTGCAAAATTTGTTCCATGGAAAGACACTGCACTGAAGGTAGCTTCAGATTCTGATAAACATAACTCGCCGCATCATCATAGTGTAAAGACAGTTCCTCGAGCGACTAATTTAGGCTCAAAACTAAGCCGCAAACCCAGAGGTTATATAGCGTACAAAATTCTCTAATGGAAGAAATCAAAATTGCGCGACCACATGATAAACTGCGGTTTTGGCAAGGTGAAGTTAAGGGGCCATCTGTGTTAAATAATGAAGCCACTGGGTAGAAGATCGCTGCTGTTTAAAGTCTGCTACAGTCGAAGACAAAAGGGAGTCCACGGCAAAATAAGCAAACAGGACCTGTTCACCGCCATGACCAAGCGCATGTCCGACTCTGCGACTAATGCAACATCTGCTTTATGGAAGTCCAAAATCAGCTACTTCTAACCGCTGAAACAAAATGCGGAGAGAGTAGCCAGTCGCTCCTGCGAAGACCACCGCAAGTAATGACTCCTCAAGCAAGAAACTAAAGCAATTTCTGTATTTGTCAATGTTATTGTGGCTTCTTAACATTTTATTTTTAATATTTTTATTGAGCTTTGTACCACGATTGTTTATTAGGAAAAATTGAAAAAGCAACAAAGTCTAAGCGGTAGAAGTTATAGCACTATTTCGGAGATCACCACATCTCCTCATCAGACTTCTTTTTTCTAGACTTCAGCAGGGAAGTCTAGAAAAAAGAAGTCTGATGAGGAGATGTGGTGATCTCCGAAATAGTGCTATAACTTCTACCGCTTAGACTTTGTTGCTTTTTCAATTTTTCCTAATAAACAATCGTGGTACAAAGCTCAATAAAAATATTAAAAATAAAGCAATTTCTATTTTCTATCTCCGCTTCAGTTCATGTCGCACCTATTCCCCAAGGTGTTTACTACTAATTTCTTTATGAACATTTTCAGGCGTCAAGGATTCAAGACTTCAGCTTTCCACAGCTCAGCTCTGACAGAAGAAGAATTCGTGCCCGCATTACCAAATATTTGGCAGTACATATATGCAGTTTGGACTTTCCCACTGCTGAATTCAATTAAACCGATAAATTGTTACATTATGTGTAATATAAAAGTAATTAGAAAAGTAATCCTAGGGTGGGCGAGGGTCCTTCAGTGCTTAGTGAGTTTTAGTCTCTGGACGTATTTATTACTTCTGTGGCGACAGATTTCATTATGCATTCGGCTTTTTAAATCTCATAATCTGCAAAAGTATATTTTTTATCATTATCGATTATTGTTATCGGTTGCAAGTATGGTTATCACTATCGATTATTGTTATCGCTATCGATTATTTATCGACTTCGTCACCGCTATCGAAATTTGTATTTGATTTTCATCAATAATCCACAGTTTACTATTTTTTCGACATTTTCATCGAAGTTGTTTGTATTTGTATACATAAATTGTATGTGTGTATGTACTGCATTGATTAGTTCACAGACCGCACGTATGCATGTATTTACGGCACGTCGCATGCCACAACCAATTTTATTTATTTTATTTATTTGTTTTCGATTGCGCTTACTAAATCTAACAATAACAACAACAACAACAGACATAAACTAACATTTGTGAGTAAAAGCATGCGGCAAGTGCACTCACCATGCTATGAGAATTTGTGAAAGTCGCCATAGACAGGCAATCAATGAGCAAAGCGAGTGTGTATTAGAGACGCAATGAAGTGTATATAAAGAAATGTTGGACCATAAAACAGAGAGTAGCGAAAAAAAAATTTAATTGGCGATTTTGTCAACGCACAATGAACTTGATGGAACGAACGAACGGTAAATGTGTGTGACACGAAGCGTGTGAGGGTAGCACGCACTCCGTACATACATACATACATCGCAACACACTGGCCACAATGGCAATAAAACCAGTGCAGCGAATATGCAGAAAGTAAACAGGCGCAATAAAATGAGAAATGCAGCCGAGGCGATGAGTGCAATACAAAAATAAAAAATAAAAAAATCGTGACTAAAAAATAAATGCAAAATAAAAATTCCATACAAACGCCAACAACACGCTGTGACCATTTTTTTTATGCGCGTGGATGCTGTTCCTCGATAAGCGCACGCGACGCGCATTCACCGCTCAATTGGGCACGGCGAATGTTTAGCGTACGGCCGTTAAAGAAAAAATAAATGAATGCATACACTGAAACTGACCTGACAACGTTGTACCTACATAAATTTACAGTTACTTGCAGCAAGTGGCTGGCACTTGTTAATAGCGTATAGTAAACCGGGAGGTGAAGTAAGAAAAAAAATGCAACAAAATATTATTTGCAAGAAGAAATTGCAGTAAACAAGTGAGGCTGTCTGAGTTTGGGTGGAGTGGCAATTTTTATACCCAATACAGTTATTTAACAGTATTATTTATATGCGAAATATGTCTGTGATATCAACTTGATTTTACCATGTATACTCCCCAGCTGAGAGGCGGAAATAGCAGCATTTTGGAGTACTTCATTCGTCACATGTAATGTCATGTTATGTTACATTATAAAGCGTTATGCTGTGCTATGTTTTCATATCTTATTTCACTACATTCTATTTAAATGTTTCGTATTTCATTTCATTTATTTTTTTTAATTTTGTTTTACTTTATTTGATATAGTTTCGTTATTGATTTAAATTTTAATATGTTATGTTATGTAACGTTATGTTACGTTATATTATTTTATGTTGTGCTATGCTTCTATTCTATCGCATCGTATTTTATTTCATTACATTCTACTCGTTATATTTATTTTTTATTTTTTTTTTACTTGATTTGATTTAGTTTTGCTATTGATCAGTGAACGTAATGATTGTGATCTTTGTACTAAAAATCATAACTTAAGCGTTAAAATTGGGTTTGTATTTTTCCGATTAAAATTATTCGTTATAAAAATATAATCGTTATTTTTGTATTCTCATTTTTTCGGTCATCCCTTAGCCGTTATTTTTAGATTTAATGTTTTTGCTCACAAAGGATATTAAAACATCATATAACTGCAGTCATCATCATAACGGTTCAAAGAGATCGAGAAAATACAAATTCAAAAATAAAGATTACGAAATTTTACGATTTTTTTTTTTATGAATTAATAATAAAAAATCAGAAAATAACGATTTTTCAATGACCTAAAAATAAAATTGTTGGTATTCAATGCTTATTTTCGGTCCCTGTTATTGATTTAAGTTTTTCTACGAATGTTATGTAAAGTTATGCTTTTATTAAATTTTAAATATGTTATATTAAATTATTTTATTGTACTTATGTTAAATTATTTTTATTAAGTTTCGCTTTATTATTATTAATTTTGTTTTTTTATTTAATTGATTTCATTTCAAATTGTTGCAACCCTTTCCGCAAATTTTTTCGCACTTCCTTTTGCCCCTTCTTGGTTAAGTTTTCGAGTTCCGCATTTTCGGTGTTCATTTTTTGCAGATTTTTAAACATTTCTCGGCCAAATATTTTATTTTTGTTGTTGTTTATTTTGCCGGAATTTTTACTGTTACTTCATTGTTGCCAATACATTCATACAATTCTTTACATTTTTTACAGTTGTTGTTGCTATTTTCACGCTGGCCTGCATACGTACATACATACATATGTACATCAATTCATGTATATGAGTGAATGGCGAACGGAAAGTGGCTAAACATTTGCAGCAACTACATCTCATTGGCTATATTGACAACAACATCAGCATGCAACATCAGCATCAGCATCAGCATTAATGCAACTGCCGCATTGCAGCAGAGAAATTTTTTTTAATGGATTTATCAATGTGCGCGTTAAAGTCGTTGCGGTCGCTGTTGCCGAT
This sequence comes from Rhagoletis zephyria, assembly GCF_001687245.7. Lineage (NCBI taxonomy): Eukaryota > Metazoa > Arthropoda > Insecta > Diptera > Tephritidae > Rhagoletis > Rhagoletis zephyria. The sequence goes on along the minus strand of NW_016166002.1, from coordinate 13,317 downwards.
GTCAGAGCACAAGAGCTGTTGTTGTTATTGTTGCCGATGCTTTTCCGTTGATGCCGTGACCGATGTTGATGCCTATCAATGCCGATACTGATGCCAAAACCGCTGTGAATGTGAAGTTTCCGTTGATACTGTACATCGCTACCGAGGCCGGGGCTTGTTACTCTGGCGAGAGGTGAGTTAATGATGCTGGTAGCAGTAGTTAACACATACGACATAACTTATGTTTATACATTAGGGTGCTCCAAAAAAGCAAGTAAAAAAAAAAAAATAGTAAAGTCGGAATTTTTATGCCCTCACCCCCTAGGATTGTTCAATACCGAAAAAAATATACCCATATTTTTTTATTTTGAAATCAAAAAATTTTTTGAGGTCGCTCGCAGCGCCCAAATTTTTCCATGTATGTATGTATGGGGAAAAACAACTTTTCGTAGAAATGATACAGAATAGTTAAAAATCAATATTTTTCTACCAGAAAACTCTGTTTATCTGCGGAAAATTCCCAATAATAATAGCCAATTGTTTATTTAATCATTTTTCCATCGCAATGGGGCGACCAATAAAAAATCGTTAGTATTAAAAAATGGTTAAATAAGCAATTGGGTATTATTACTGAAAGTATCCTGAATAGAACCAGAATTTTCCGATAGAAAAATATTGATTTTAAGAATACTATACCATTTCTACAAAAAATTTTATTTTTCCCATATAAAAGTACACAGAAAGCTTTGAGCACTTTGAGCGACCTCTAAATATATTGTGATTTCAAAATAAAAAAAAAAGGTATACCTTTTTCGATATAGAACAGCCCTAGGGGGTGAGAGCATTACAATTCCGACTTTACTGTTTTTGGACCACCCTAATATTAAATACATACATATGTATCTTCGTGGTTACATTAATAAGGATATGCCCATATGTACCATATCCACNCATTTCCGATAGAAAAATATTGATTTTAAGAATACTATACCATTTCTACAAAAAATTTTATTTTTCCCATATAAAAGTACACAGAAAGCTTTGAGCACTTTGAGCGACCTCTAAATATATTGTGATTTCAAAATAAAAAAAAAAGGTATACCTTTTTCGATATAGAACAGCCCTAGGGGGTGAGAGCATTACAATTCCGACTTTACTGTTTTTGGACCACCCTAATATTAAATACATACATATGTATCTTCGTGGTTACATTAATAAGGATATGCCCATATGTACCATATCCACAATAGTTTATAGAACAAAGTTCTCTTTCAGGGAAAAGTCTAAATGGTTTAGACAGTCATTTCACACCATTTCATTCCATGCAGGCCAATCTCAACAAACTCCAATCACTTCGAGACCATCACTGGTGTGATGAGAAAAACAGCAAAGCCTAGAAGCTTCTAAACCTGGATCCTCTGCAAATTGTAATTAAGAAAGAGGTGCCCATTCGTATGCTTAAACAGGGTAACATCTAAGACACTTCCATATTACATTCTATTATTTAAAAATAAGAAGAACGTAGGTGTAAAGTATCTCGACATTCTGCCGGGAACTCTAGTCGCAATCTAATACCTCGAGCCTATATATCTTCTTCGGTTTTAGAAAAACGATAAATGACACTGAAGATGGCACAACGCTGCAACATGTTTGTCTCCAAACCAAGTTATACACGGGATAACGGAAATTCGTTCCAAAATACATCATACACCCACCCTGTTAAACAACCCCAACCAAAAAAAAAAATATTTTTTATATCGTACATCGGTTGTTTGGTAGTCTTTGTTGTGACCATATCGATACCTGAAGGGAAGATCGGCCGATCTCGGCAGCCAGCTCGAAAACGCCCTATCTCAGAAAACTATTCAAGAACGCTTTACTTCAGAATTTGGTTGAAGAGCACCCTGCCTCAGTTGCCGATGCAAAAACGCCCTATCTCAGCACATTTTCAATGTATTTTCAGCTGAGATAGGGCGTTTTTGAACCAAGTTCTGAGATAGGGTGTTCTTCAACCAAATTCTGAGATCGGGTTTTTTTCAATTAAACTTCTAAGAAGGGCGTTCTTGAAAAGTTTTCTGGGGTAGGGCGTTTTCGAACTATCTGTCGAGATATGTAGGTCGATCTTCCACTCCGGTGACGATATGCTAAAGGAATAGCCTTCGACAGTTTTATTAAAATCCATTAAAAAATGTTCGAGATGCAGTTACTAGGGTATTCGAATATTCACCTTTCTTTGCAAGACCGGTTTTCGAGTTATTCGAAAATATGCAATTCGAAGAAAACCGGTTGCCGATTTTGAAATTAATAAATAATTATTGCATTTTTTCTGACTTTTTTCGGCTTTGAATAATGCTCTTGCCCACGCCCTCCACTCTCGTGGGCGGAGACATTAAATTTCATCCGATTTCGATGAAATTTAGTTTTTACTCTCTCTTAAATTATGTGAAATTTTGTATTTATGAGTTTTAATTTTGCTTCCCTAAGCCCAACCGTTTTTTTTTATCAACTGTCACCATGACTTTTTTTACCTGTCTCCATATAGTCAAAACATTGTGCGCCATATCCGAGTGCTTAAAGGTGCCTACTGCCATTCGGAAGATCGTTGGTTCAATTTTTGGATCCAGCAACATCAACAGAAATGTTTTTAAGCAGCAGACAACGGCAACGCACCCAGTATACTTCTGCCATAAAAAAAGCTGAACGCGAATGCGAAGAGAAGCTCGACCACACACGTATAAATCGTTTAGACGCCAAGCATTCGTTTATTGAAATCAAATGTGACATACTCTTCATCACCAAATTACCTAGGATATAATTTCGAAGCTATTTAGGGGCTTCTACCAAAACTTGGACAAATCTAAAAGTGTTATTCAAAGGTCAAGATTTGGATGAAATGAAAAAACCGGTTTGTTCGATCAAAAAATCCGGTTTATTCGATATTCGATAAATCAATATTTCAAAAAAACCGCCTATAGATTTACAAAAAAAATACGGAAACCGGTTTGGACAAATCGGGTAAATCGCCCTAGCAGTTACCTAGGCAGTTTGCTAAATCAGTGACTTTTTGAATTTACAGTGCACTTAATAACTTTAAATTCCCACTTTTATTTGGTGCAATCTTAAAATTTTGTCTGCATACATTTTTTATGAATTTTACGTTGCTTTTTATCAATTTTTTTGTTGACGATGTCAGTCATTCTCTTCCATACGAAGTATGTTCGACAATTTTTTTATATGGAGAAAATCAGCAACGCCGTCAACAAAAAAATTGCCAAAAATCAACGGTAAGTCCCAGCTACTTTAAACCTGCACTTTATTCTACTACAACTGAATGGGCTACAACACTGCATACCCAAAACATTTTTAAGAAAGTTTTTTACTTGTTTTTAAATTATGCACGAAGATTTAAGCTGTTTGTTAAAGAGTAAACTATATTTTTATGAACAAATGAAATCAAATAAAAAAATTACAAAATATATAGCATGATAAAAACATAGCAAGGTATAACCGTTCTCTCAATTTGTCGGCCATGATTTTTTTTTGAAGTTTGCCAACATTTTAAAATCATATAAAAGTGAAAATAAAAAAATGAAATTGTTCGAAATTTTTGTTGCTTGAGATTGAAAATGAAAATGTGTGTGTGAGTTTGTGAGTAAATTTAAAAATTAAATTGTTTGGAAACGTCAAGAATTTTAAAAGTGACTCTCAGCGGTTCTACCTTACTATATTTTTATCATGATATATAGTAAAATCTTGTCAATATTTGAGTGTCGTATAGTTATGATAAGCACTATATATTGAGAAAACAAACCCTTTTTTAGCTTAAAAATTTCCCTCATACTTTACATAAAAATATGCAAATTCAAGTGAAACAATCTCTTCAATATCTTACACCAACGATTTTTATTTATCACGGAAACTTTATAAATGCTACTTGTCAGCTTCAACCGCATTGCTTACGTAAGTAAATTTGTATTTAGCTAAGTACTTATGCATGTATATGAAATAGTACATTTTTACGATAAAGAAACATATGATTGGTTAAAGATTATATTTAGCGTAATGATTAGATAGAGCGCAAACACTGCAAAAATTCTCAAATTTTATATTTGCTTTATGCATATTTTGTTGTTGTTTGTTCTTTACACATTTTTATCAGTGAAGCATTTTTTCCAGATTTTTATTAATTTTCAATTCGCACAGAATTATGTACGCATAAATGGTCGCAATTCTTCAAAAGTACACTTATCAGCACCTGACTTCGAAACAGCAGGGGTAACTTCTTTTAATCTTGAGCAATATTAAGTAGATGCACAAAAAAAAATGTAAACCACTTTAATTCAGCTATAAATTTCATAAACCAATACCACCACAAACAAAATAAAATATTTTATCACGCGTACAAGTTTCAATGCTGAGCACGGCAAAACTTCATTAAAACGCGAAATTCGTGAGAAATAAAATTGTGTCAAAAACAAAGCACAAATTATAACAAACAAACAACAAAAAAACGCACAAAAACAAAGCGCGCTATTACACGTTCGACTTTATTTAAATAAAAGAAGAAATAAATCACTTTATATTTGAACGAATTGCATTTACTGTATTTGTAAATAAGTTTATACGAATTATAAGCGAACGACGAACGCGTGTTGTACGCGCAACGTACCAAACTCTAACTGCGCGCGACGGCCAAACAAAACTCAGCTCAAACGCTGGCAACGTGTTAGTGGAGCTGCTCACCACCACCACCACCACCATCGTCGCTAGCCGATAGTCGCGCTTACCGCGCACACTACTCGTACTCACTACTTCTACCTTCGACCCCCTCCCCCTCCCCGCCTTTCCCCCTCTCCATAGTAATGCATAAGCTATTTGTTGGCTAGCTGGTTTACTTGAGTTGAAACTGGACAACTGACTAACAAATACAATAAGAATAAGTAACAAAATAAAAATAATCGATGCCAACAACAACAACAAGAGTAAAACTACAGACACACACAAACACACACTAGTGCAAGCGCACACAAACAATCGAAGTCTGCATAGCATAAGCAATGTACAACGTAAAAGTCGTTGCTGAGACGACAAGTCTCGTCGCTGGCAAGCCTTTCTCAAGCGGCTTAAGAAACAAGTCAACACAATAGCGGCCGGCTGGCTGACTGCCAGCGCGCTGTTGGAAGAGAAGAGCGCGCGAGCGTGGAAAAAAAATTGTCGACTTAAGCAGGCCACAATTCTGTGTGTTTGTATGGGTTTAGAGTGTGAAAATTTTCAATATGTATAAACGCAAAAAGGGGAAAAATAAATGAATTTAAAAACAGAAAACATAAATAAATGTACACATTTTGTTGTGAAAGCAATGAAAGGTGTGCGGCGCTAGGAGGTGCAGGGCAGCGTGGCTGGCAAAACTTGAATGAAATGCGCTCTGCGTGGCCTGTGTTAGTTTTGTTTGAGTGTTGGAGCTGTTGTTTGCCAGTGAAAAAAGCGAGCTACTTGAATACTCAATAAACTGATGAGCTCACTCAGCACTAGAAAAGACAAAGCTTAGCGCTCAATTAACTCATTAGAGGGCCATAAAGAGCGTCTTACAAGTTTGTGTTTTTATCGTTTATTGGAGTGTAAATTTTATTATTATTTTCCCCTTATTTGTTATGGATTTTAGTTTGTGTTATTAAATGGGTTTTATTTTACTTAAGTTTTAGTATAACTTGTAAATTTCGCGCGTCTTTAGAATATCTTTTCACAGATTTTTCCTATGACTGCACTCTGAGACGCCTAAAGAATGTATGTATGTAGTTCATTAGACAGCTGTTCGTTGCGCGTCACTCAAACAAAAATATAGGAAGCACTGCGACCAGTAAGTCTGTTGGGCCCTCAGCTCATCACAACACTGTATCCAGCCCTTAGGTTGACGAAGACCCATGGTGTTCCGCCAATGCACTTCCCCCAGAATGATATTTTCCCTTCTGAGCGCTTCCTTTATCGTCTTACGACCTACCGCAAGGAAGTGCTCTGTGGTCTTCTCAGGGTCGAGGCAGCAGCCATCGGCTTCTTCATTTCCTTCGATTTCCTTGTGCCCAGGTACCCATATAAGTTCGATATCATTGTCCTCAACAAGGGCATTCAGCTTATCTAAAGAATCTAGGACCAATAAGGATTTGACCTCGAAGAATGAGAAAGCCATAAGTGCCGCCTGACTGTAGCTTAGTATAAGTACACTCTCAATTCGATAATTAGAATTCGGGTAAATCTCTGCGCATAGACTAATGGCATACAATTCTGTTGTTAAGTTGATTGCGAAAGTTCCCAAGGGCACTGAAGGCTTCAGTCTGGGACCGTATAGGCTGCTCCAATAACCGCAGGGTTCTTAGAGCCGTCTGTGTACAACTTTAGTGTGCTCGCCTGGATGTATCTCTCCATAATAGAGGTACTCGAAGGCGCCTTTTTGTATACATACATTATTCTTAAAGCTTCTTTCAAACCTTACTATTATATGAAATTATATCGACTCTGTGGAACAAACTTAGTTACGTTTGGAGAATTCACTTTACCGCCCGTTTAACTATGAGATGCAGTAATGCGAGTGAAATAACTAACTAAATCGTAAATAAGAATGGAGGTTCAGGTCTTCTGCTGGTCGTCAGCAATATCGCCACCTCCTTGACAAGCTTGCAAGTGGAGAAGGCTTAGATGGCTACTCGGCCATTTGTTGAGATAGCTATACTTAAATGGATTAGTGATTTGTAAGATTTATTAACCTACGGAAATGGTAGCCTTAACTGCCACAGGGCACTAAAGGAAAGGAGTAATGAGAATGAAAGAACAAACTGATAAAAGGCAAGAGTATCTTCAAGGGGACAACACTACAACTGCTCCTTGCCTATGAGGTAGCCTTGAGACGGCAGAGAAAGGTCAGGGCTCAATATTCTAAAATTTCTGGGGATTCTGGGACACTAAGGGAGCTATTGTGATAAGTTAACCATAGAAAGATAACCTACGTCGCAAAGGCGTCTGCCCAATGAGCATATTTTTGTAAATTTTTAATGAGGGCTCTAGTGATTTGTATTTAAAAGTGTTTGTAATGCTCAAATTTATAATAGGAAAGCATTTTATTTTTAAAACTGTTCCAAACTTATAAAATGACTATATTATTTATGTAAATATTCAACATTAGGGTAAAATATATGCTCTAGAAAATCATGCGCTTCTGAAGCGTATTCTTTTACCTAAGTTGTAGTACGTTTATTCTTCTAGGGTTAAGGGCACAATACATTTGAAGATCGCTCAGCAAAATCTGGAGCAAATTTTTGTTATAATTTGTAGAGAAAACCTAAGATAAAGTCTCCCTTGCGCATATGATTAGCATGTGCTACGAAATAGTTTTTCATATTTTCTGACGAAGGTGTAACACTTTTGAAGATTATGTCTATAAATTATCTTAACCATAATCTTAATCTTACTCTCAAACTTAATCTTAACCTTAATCTTGGTCTAAATCTTAATCCTAATCTTAATCTCAATCTTAGTCTTAATTTTAATCTTAATTTTAATCTTAACCGTAATATTAATCTTAATCTATATCCAATATTAATCTTAGTCTTATTCTTAATCTTAACCTTAATCCTAATATAAATTTTAATTCTAATTTTAAATTTAATCTTAATCTTAACCTTAACGTTATCTTTAAGCTTAGCCTTAACCTTAATGGTAACAATAATTTTCATTTTAATCTAAACCATGCCCAATCATCCCCGCCATCCCCACTCTTATTCTGCAGCATTTGAGCAACATTGATGTTTGCATTTACGCCCAACCGAGCGCAACGCAGTTTCAGTTCAAAAAGTTTGTAAATTGATTTGAAACAATATCATACTTGTGAAATAATCAGCCATTAAAGCTTTGAATTAACAATTTTGTTTGGCAAACTAGGCACGAAGACTGGTGAGAAATGTACATATGAAGTGTAAAAAATAATGCCGTGTATAAAAATTGTGTAAAATATATAGAGATTGCATAAAAATCCAAACAAACTAAATTCAAGGTCTACGGGCAATCCGACGCTGACTAGCTAGTTTGCTGACTATACGAGCGGCGATTGTGCGCCACAGTAAGGGCAATAATCGTACAATCTGCATGCCAATGAAGCCGTAAAAAGAGGAAATAAAAATAACAATCACAACAGTGCATGTCAGTGCAAACATTTATGTAGTACAAAAATATAGGAGTGCTGCGCATTTTTTTGAGTGCAATGAAAAATTAATTGTTAAAACATTATAACACACATTTGTGTATGGAAGCAAAGCTGCTTAATGGTGAGGAAAAAGACTAAAACAAATTTGAGAAACTGAAGTAAATTAAATACCTACAAACTATTAGTAAAAAACATGCCAGCCCAAAAAATTAGAAAAAAGCAACGCTCAATCGCTTGGCATGTATTGCATGGCAAACAAATCACAGCCGTCGCTCGAAGCAAACGCGCAGCTATGAAAAATATGCAAATTTCGTGTTGGAGCGAGATGTTAAAGTGTGCATTATTGATTTTAAGTAATCAATTTGTTTCGATTTAAGCGCTATTGCAGTGGCATGCAAGCGAGCTGTAAAACTGCACTTAAGGCATACAAGTACGAGCAAATACCAAATTTGGAAAAATTTCAATGCGAATACAATGCCAAGTTTTTAAGTGAAAAGGCACCAAGTATACGCTTGGAGCGTGTGCGCTCGCTAAATCCACTCTTTTTTCATTATATTTGTTGTAACAAAAGCGTTAATTGTTTTCGCTTTAATTGTGTTGGTAATTTGTTGTGTACAATTAACAGCGTAGCACAAACAAAAGACTTAAGTAGCAAACCTGAAACTGCAGTCTACTACAATACACCTCGTTTGTTGAATGGATTGCCGCTAACGATGCTAATTAAATTTGTATCTGTATGCAAAATCAAGATTCTACCTCAAAGATGGTGACTTTCACTTTATCCACATGGCACAAAGTAACCACAAACAATAGCAAAATCTCATTTGTTATTGATTGTCGCAGGAAGCGTGTAGCCAACACCTTTTCTTTTGCTGCGTTTGCGGTGCGCTGCTGAACTTACTTGAACTTTAGCGGTTGGCTGGTACAAAATACATATATATATATATATGTATTTATGTGCACGCGTGTGCATAAGCACACCCACTTGAGGCAACACAAGAAGCATATATGTATACTTATACAAAATATTTAATTTCAGTACATCTCTGTGCACCGCAAATAAATAAATAGCAATCAAAGATCGCAAAACCAAGCGCTGCAAGCAAGATAAATAAAAAATTGCCTGACTATAAAATGTTAAGAAAATTATAGAAATCTTAGCTGCAAACTGACTGCTGCGTGTAGCTATTTTTATGCCAAAGTTGAACGCAGTTAGCCCGCATGTAAGTATCTACGTACTCACTTGGCTAGTATGCGTCTGTGAATTAGAATTTTGTGGCGCTCGACAGTTAAGAGATTGTGGTAGTGCGGCGACAGTCAACTTGTTACATAAATCAAATAGTCATTGCACATAAAACTCAAGAAATATTAGTAAAAACATGGCTTGGTATGTAAACGATTATTTTTGAATTTTATTCACATACTTGCAAGTATTAGAAATCAATAATATCTACATGCACAAATGATTACATAAATAAAAACCAATTAATTAAACATAAAATCTTGTATTAAATTCACAACCCCGTGTGAACAAGGGGCTACTTAGACAATTCAGCTGGGACAAACAGCTCTTTTAAATAAGTTTGAGGATGGAAACTTTAAGCTCGATGCAGTTTCTTGTCGATGAAAATGAGGCAATGTGTTTGTACTAAGTATATGAAATTCATACGTAACCATAACTACCCTGCAGGGAAAGCTACTAATTGTGAACTACTTAATTTATGTTCTAACTTCTTTCAATGTAAGCGACTGGTATGCCGAACATGGCGGTGTCCTACAATGTGTCAATTGTCTGTGTATGCATCAGCACCTAACAGTAGAAATACTGGTAGCATCATACCAGTTGATGGCATAGTCGGGCAATTCATCCCCAGTGAAAAGAATAAGTGTCATTTTGCTCGCGGTGCTCTAACAGTCGCAGTAGCATGTCATTCCTGTAGTCCGAAGTTAAAATTCTCGGGAAGGAAAATTTTTACTTTGTTTTTGTTTTCTTAAGAAAAATTTATTTTTTTAATTTTATTAAATTTCAATTGTACAAGTATTTCTTTCAAATTTTTCAAATTTGTAATTTATATTTAAATTGAAATATTTACATATATGAACAAGAACCGGTAGTCTTCACACAACGCTGACATTTGTCAGAAAAGCAATTAATTGCGTTTTATTTTTTACTAGACTGTTCAAAGTCAGATGTCGCTAATCGCATAATTTGTTCGAAATTGTCAAGCTGGCAGGCCAGGGCTTTAGCTCGTACTAGTTAATGAGCTAGTATTTTTACTGGCTGATTTCGCTTTTGACTGCAGGGTAGATAACGGCTTAAGAGATTTGTTTGATTTTTAAATAACAGTACAAGCTTTTTATGCGAAAAAAACTGCCCACAAGGAGGCGCACAGTATTCTATTTTGGGAAGAAGGAACAAAATCAAATATCTCGAGAACAAGAAGAACAAGCGAAGTAAATGTAAAGTATTTTATAGCTTTTAAGATCGAAAATTCAGAAAAAAATAGTCTCCTAAAGAAGGTTTTAAAATTTGTTTCTTTTTTTACTGAAACCGGTATCCAATGAACTTTTCAAAAGTTTAAACTCATATTTTTGCTATGCTTTCGTCAAATAATCCATTTCCAGGGCTGAAAGAACCGAGAACATATTAAATTCTTTGTTTTTGTACATCATTACAGGCTGTTTTTAAATGACATATTTAAAAGACAAAAACAAACAAATATTTTATTTTTGAAGGTCATTTTAAAGATATGATTGAATGTAAAACTTTCTCAAAACTGACGGACAAAAGTTGCATTGCGATAAACTTCAAAAAAAAAAACTTGAATGCGTTTTTTTGTTTTTGTGACCATGGAAATGGATTCTTTGACAAATTAGTTTGACAAAATATATATTTCAAACCTTTTAGAAAGAACATTGCAGACTGGTTTCAGGCCAAAAAAAATTAAAAACTTTAAACTTTAAACTTTAATATTTACTTAGTAACAGATCGAAAAAACGAAGTCAACGCCGAAATGGAGAGAGAATGCTCGCCATATGTTCTCATTGGGTCGAAACCAATTTTGCGGACTAACTTTAAGTGGGTATTCTTCTATACGTACAATTGAGTACTGATTGGGTAAACTCAGACTGCGCAAATAGGCCTGGCCCTTTGGATATCCTTTTGATAGATGTCGCATAATTCTTTTCAGTACAGCCAACATGAGGTTACTCAATGTGACCTAAACCGTCATAAGCATCTGTGCTCTTACAACAACTGGACTAGTCTGACCATGGGGACCATGTATTTAAGTACTTTTCATCTTTGTCATCAAAGAGCTAAGCAATTATGCGCAAGGAAATCTATTCAAAAACCCATCAATGATGTTTTCATAGAGCAGTCTTAAGATTAACAATGAATTCTAATTATGGAATGAAAACACTCCAATAATTAAGAAAAAATGGCCAACTAATTACGAAGCCCAAAGGGTGCGAATATTTGAATATCTTCCCATATTAACCCACACCAAATATACCTGTTTTGGTTTTTTTGGTATTTTTTTGCCTTGGAATTCTTTGCGTTGTCTTTCAATTCTTCAATTTCAGAACTAGCTTTATTTTTATCTAAGCACTTCACTCACTTGCAATTTTTTCTTCTCACAATACCTTGCTCTCTGCTCTCAAGCAGTGTAGCCAACCAACCAACCGACACACCCTTGGGCGAAATAAACTTATTATTTTGTCTGCTAAAGATTTATTGTTTCTTAGTGCTTTGGGTTATGTGGTATGTGGCCAAACTAAGTAAGTTTGTCCGCATAATGTAACAAAGTAAATTGAAATCTCAGCAATTGCTTGTGGGTAGCAGGCTTACTAATGCTCCTACATACAGTTATGTAGATATTTATTTATACTCTTCTGTTTCTATGTATTTATGCGCTTACTAAGCCTTTGTACTCGAAAGATTTCTTTTATGAGGTTGAAAGCGTTTGTTGCTATAATTTAGGCAACTTCTCTATGGTATGCGAAATATTTTATTCGCTTGTTGTCGTTTTCATTAAAATTCAATTTTCTACACCTCATGTGGTGGCATGCATGATTTGTGTGGAATTTTGTAAATCATACTCTGATATGTATTTGTATTTCTGAAGAGTATAAAATTTTTGTTTAGATTGCATATTGATATTTTAAATAGATTTTAATTATTATATAGATCCATAATTGTGTAAGTAAGCTTGGTCGAGGTGCTACCAATCTCAGCTCGTGGCAGACTGAACCTTAATAAGGGTTTAGAAGACGCATTTCTGGTTATCTTTTCATATATAAAGGCGGCCATAAGGGACCTTTTTAACTTGAAGATCACCTTCAGGTTCGTCAAGGAATCCTTTGACACTATACAACTCTTTGCAAGGAACAGGTTATTACTATGCTGGGTACCGGGACACTGCGGGATCGTATGTAAAGAGGTCGTGGACGAATTGGCAAGGGAAGGCTCATCGGAACTGTTTTGAAGACTCAATTGGTCTTAATCGAAGCGCGGGTTAACTCAGAATGCAGTAAGTACTGGGGAGAGGTAAGGAAAAGACATAAATCTCTTGAACAGAGTCAACATCAAGTTGCTTGTTGCCTACCTGACCCGTCATAATCACCTGCGCTCTCACATGCTCCGGATTGTTTTTTGCCTTGGAGACGAGGATACTTTGAAGCACATTATGTGTGATTGTCCAGAATTACCCGGACTAGGACTGCAATATTTCAGTTCTTCAACAGTCGATGCCCTTAAGGTAAGGAACTCCTCTACCAATGAACTTTTAGCTTTAATAACGGAGGTAACAGCTTTCTGAACTAACTGCCGAGTCAAGCTGGTCTTGCTATCATAAAAAAGCTACCCCTAAGGCCCCACCTCCTAATCGGAAGTGGCAGTTAAAGTTATTTGTGTGAAAATATCTAGAGAGCCACCACAAACTGGAGGAGGAGCTAAACTTTTTTTCAATTTCACAACCAAATAAATTCGAATATTTCTTACTAGGAAAACCACAAAGCTAAAAAACGCTAACTATTTCATTGTTTTACAGTGAAATAATTTACAAACTAGATGTTCAACTCAATTTGCATTTGAAAACTGATTTTCTGCTACAAGCGGGTACATTAATTTCGAAAAAAAAAAAAAA
>NW_016166001.1:14563-25616 GCF_001687245.7 Rhagoletis zephyria | reverse complement strand
TTTTTTCTTCATTTTTTCATTTTAGCGCCGCTAACTTGATTGAGCTTTGATGTGCGGCAAACTTGGTCTTGTCTTTGGTTCATATGTCACGTATACGCCCCGGTAGCACTGGTTTTCCGCTATACATATGTATGTATGTATGTATGTGTGTGTACGTCCACACAAAATGTGATTGGACGCATTCGTACGTGCGCCTCCTACTTGTCTGCATTACTTTGCTCTTGAACGTACGCTTACGCTTACTGCGACAGTTGCAACACTAAATATGGATTGTCTTCGGTGCGACTTGACATTGTCTCCACTCCAATTAGTTGCCGCGCCAACAGTTACACCCTTCCTGTTAGATTAACTCGTACTAGCTGCCTTGTTCAGCTGATGGTGTCATGCACAAATGCTTTGGTTTTATGAACACTTACAAGTCATTGACTTGGTAATAACCTCTACTACGTATGAATATTGAGGTTGGTGGAAGGATCCTCCAATATGGTAAGGATACGAGTGGGAATTTTTGTGAATGGAGATATGTAGTGACATTTAAGTGACGCTTAATATAGATATAAAAAATCATTAAAAACCATGTAGACCGCATCATTCCCCATAGAATTAAAAATCGGTACTGTTTTTCCACTGGAATTGTAAAATATATTATAGTACAAGACTTGCGCCAAAATCTTTCCGAATAAATAATAATAAAATAATAAAAAATAATTTTTTTTTTTTAAGAATTTTTTTGAAAAGATCACCTCAGATGACAAAGGAGTTTAAGCTTAAAATAATTGCATTAAAATATTTGAAAAAATTTTCAATTGAATCATAATTATGAGATTTTTTGTGCTGTTTTTGAACTTTTTTGAAAAGATTGATTTAAGAAAAACTTGAATAACTCAGCCAAACCTTTACCCATTTAGACTTATGAGGTACCATGGCAAATTTATTTTTAAATTCATTCACGTCACAATTTTTTTTCCGCAAACAATAACACATCATAATTCAACTTGGCATGACGCTCGTTCATCTTATCCCTTCTTTTTAATACTTTGAATGAGTTTATTTGCAAAGAAATAAAAAGAAGGAGAAAATAATTTTCCTATGATACATCATAAGTGTTAATCGATATGGTTTGGCTAAGGTATTACATTTTTTCTTAAATCTATCTTTAAAAAATGATAAAAAAGCGCATCAAATATCTCATTGCGATGATTTCGTTGAAAAATATTTTTAATATTTATTTTAAGACTTATATAATAGAAGCCTTTTCATAATAATTATCAGCGCGATAATTTTTTAAGTCTTCAAAGACTTTTATTTTGAGACTTACATTATAAAATTCTTTTGATAATAATTATGAGTGCGAAAAAATTTTGTATATAGTCCCGAACGGATCATAACCCAAGCCCAATCTGATCCCAAACTACTCCCCAACTAGACCCGAAGTGATCCGAACTAATCCTGAAATGCGCCTGAACAAGTCCCGTCTTTTAAAACTTACAAAATTTTTTCGCATTCATAATTATTATGAAAAGACTTTTATAATATAAGTCCTTGGATAATAATTATAGAAGACTGCAAAAATATTTATCTTAATATAATGATTATTGATTGACTTTTATTCTTCTCTGCTTAAAACATATCAAACGAATCTTCAGCCTATGCACTTCGAATCGATAAACCACAAAGTCTGAAAAACTATACATTTGCTGAAATGTTTTCAATTTTAAAAGCAAACTTTTATAGCATCAAATTTTTAGCATCTTTTCTTTTGATGCCCTTTAATGATTCAATTTGAAAGCACTTCTTGCATTTGTGTGGCGTATGTACGTACATTTAGCACAAGCTGTTATCTTGATTATCTCATTCAAGTTGCCAAATCACTTTGCGTTAATGTCCAGCGTTGACAATTGCCACTGGGTACGTATTTGTATAATAACATTAAAATAATTATGTAAGTATCTTTTTGCCAGCTTAAGCACATCAGATGTTGTCTACCTCATAAGTAAGTAAATTGTATGTAGTATATCGGAAATGCCTCGTACATATGTATATATCGGGCATACCCAAATGTGCTGTTAGAAAGTCGTGATGCGTATGGCTGTTATTGCCATTAAAACTTTCAAGTTTATATGCTCATATTGTCGACCACTTGAGACCAAGAAATTGAGTAGATTGAAAAGAGAAGCGTAGAGTGTAGTACACACTATAACAATAAGTAAAAAGTTTGCCCGCCATTCAACTGACTGTTGTGTATTTATTTATTTTCAACTGTTAGCAAAGTTTTTTTAAAAAATCATTTGAATGGAATGCTAGCCCTTGCCTGCTATAAAATTTTGATTTGGACAATGCAAAAATAGCCACAAACGAAAATGGTTTGTATAGAAAAAATTCTTAGTTTTGGGTTGAAACGAGTAAAGAGCAGAACTCTCCTCAAACATAGGCCAAGAATGAGAGCGCTGTGATAGCTTATGTAATACTAATCCCTTTCGAAGCTTTGAACTTTACCGATAGACTTATTCCTACCTATGATTTCTTTGCCAAGGCTACGTAATCTTATTCTATGACCTTGCAACTAAAGCATTGGTTTGATGCATCAACCTCTAATCTTGTCTCATATAAGGAAACTGAAGAGCACATTTATTCGTTTTCTATCTTCGTAGGTCCAAGAATCCACGCTTTTTCTCAGGACAAAAATTTTTACCGTACATTGTCTAATGGTGATTTCGTTTCTACCAAAAAATGTCGCCTTTTGATTGCCCTTTTCTCTTTTTGTGTTCGATTCTAAATGAAAGGCAAAGTGTGAGAAAATTTTGTGTTTGTTTCTTAAAATGTCACACTCTTGTAAGGGAGAAAGGTCACATTCTCTGACCTGTGAAGCTTTGCCAGGGGAGATGGTTGCCCTAAAAATCAGATGGTGGTTTAAAACGGCAATTTTATGAAATGCGTGACCCAAACAAGGACAAGAGGGCAAAACATGCCTTTTTACAGGGTTGAGTTTAACATCAAACCCATTTTGCACCGGATACGGGCTAAAATTTTTGGAAAACGAAATCACCATAAATTAGTCTGCAGAGGCAAAAGAATTGCTTACAAAGTCAAAATATAGAGAACAAAAAGCAAAAAATATAAAAAAGATTTAAAAAATAATAATATTCTATGGAAACTGCGATTATTTAAATTTTTCAGTTGTAAGGGAAAACGCAAAGGCCGTAACAGACGTTTGGGCACTGGCCTTGCCCCAATTTTGATATACTTATGTACTTAAGTTTATAGCCCAATAATGTGATCGGGTGACTACCAAAAAACAAATTTGTACAAATGTTAGAAATTGTGAAATCCGGGCTCAATAAAAAATTAGGTCAAACCCATAAAAAATATTGCAAATGTTCGAACTAAATTTTTTTTTCATACTATGCGGCTGGTTCATAGCTCCGCATAGTGATTTCTATAGAAGCTGTAGAGATGAGGCAAAAATAAAAAATAATTGACCAGATTCTATGCGAGTGCTCCGCGCGCCGAAGAAAGCGACTTAATTTCAGGGGGAGTGTTTATTCACGAACTTGAAGAGCCTTGAATAAATTCATTGATAGACGGTCAAATGTAATTTGATAGAAAATAATGATTGTTTAAAGACTTGTAAGGACAGGTCAAGGGAAAACCTCTGCTGGGCATAATAATGGATCTGAGTGAGCTCTTAAGCTAAACCTACCCGTCCAACCTAATCTTAAATCTCTTCAATAGTCGAACGGGAGTTTTAAATATGCGGTCGACTTTCATAAATAATTAAAATTAAGCGATGAATAGCAGCCAAATATTTTTTTAAGTTCTACGTAGTAAAATTACAAACTAATTTTGTCCTCCAATATTCTCTTTTTTTTACAGATTTGCTCATCGAAATGTTGGGCGTACTGGCCAGTTACAGCATCACAGTGAAAGAGCTCAAACTACTCTTTGGCACCATGAAGGCGGTGAACGCCAAATGGCCCCGCCACTCTGCCAAACTGCTGAATGTTTTGCGTCAAATGCCACACCGCAATGGACCGGATGTGTTTTTCAGTTTTCCAGGACGCAAAGGATCGGTAAGTTAACTAATAGCAAATGAGTTCAAAAGCCTTAAGAAAATATTTCTGCGCTTGCATTTACGTTTACGTTTATTTGAAGTTTTCTTGTTAAAACCCACACACAAAATTTAAAGTCTTACTAAGTGGCGGGCAATCCGAAACCTGACAAAGATGAAAAAAGGAAGGTTAAACAAGGACTGCAGTAAATTAAATCGTTTCGTCCATTACTTTCCTCCTTACGGCTGCACAATGTTTGCGCTGTTGGTCCACAGCAACATTCTCAAGCGTAGCAGCAGTCTAATGTTTTATTTACTTGCGAATAATTTACAAGAATGTTAACATTACGTATACATTTTACACTACGTGTGTAGGTACCTCGTCGGTTACAATTCACTTTGAGCAAATTCAAGGCTTCACTTAATTTTTTTGCTGTAGCGAAATTTTACGTCATGCCACGTAATACGATGTTGCATTATTAATGCTGCTGTTAGTTTGTATCGGAATGTGAGTGAGAATTGCCCCTTTTGTATGTTTGTTTAACACCTTAAGTGCACAAGTAATCTGCCGTCCTGCTATGAGATGCTGTGTAGTTCTTACGCTGTGTTGACTACTTTACTCAATCCCCACTATATCACCCGCTTAATCTGCCCTTTTTTTGTATATCTTTCCATCTTTTTTTTGTCGGTAGCAACCGAAGCAATGGTTTGTATTTTATTCTCGTCCATTTGCTCCCTCGCTTTTTATTACATCATCATGTGGCGAAATGTTTGCTTTTATTTCCATTTCATTTTTATTTGCCACTTTATGTGCAAAGATTCGCGCACAAATCGAATTCCAAATGCGCCGCGAGCTGTATGCTTGAATTCTTTGTTTTTATGTTTACTTTCGCTTTTTTTGAATTAGACGTTTGTATTCTTTTATTTGAATTAATCGACTGATCGCTGGGTATGCATATGTATATGTGTGTGTGTATGTGTGTGTTTGTGTTACGTCGAGTCAATAAACGGTAGCCATAAAACGTGTGCAACGATCCGTGAAGGCTTTGTAACTCTGTTTTTGTTTAATGGCATGCATACCAATAGGCGCAGAACCTAAATAAATGTGGAAAAAATACTCATTGTAATAAAGTTCGATTGATTCTACATATAGAGACAATTATTTCTGGAGAGAAAACAAAATGGAATTAAGCTTTGTCTCATTTCTCAGTAAAAATAAAAATAAAAAATTGTTTGTGTATCGAGGCCATAATATACTTTTAAGAATAAATTTGCTGAAAAAAATTTAAATTTGTATGAAAAATAAGTTAATAGTAAAAAAAATATTTTTAAAGCAAGGTTTCTAAATATGAACCAAATCGGAGCATAAATACTGATTTACCAAATAGCAGAATAATTTTTGGTGCAGTCAGTCATTTTAATGTAATAAACACACGTTCTGAATATGAACCCAATCGGATTATAGTAAATACGGATTTTTCAAATATATCGACTCCTGCGCCACCTATCGGATTAATTCATCTTTCATTGCATTGTTTTGCATTGCATTGNTATCGAGGCCATAATATACTTTTAAGAATAAATTTGCTGAAAAAAATTTAAATTTGTATGAAAAATAAGTTAATAGTAAAAAAAATATTTTTAAAGCAAGGTTTCTAAATATGAACCAAATCGGAGCATAAATACTGATTTACCAAATAGCAGAATAATTTTTGGTGCAGTCAGTCATTTTAATGTAATAAACACACGTTCTGAATATGAACCCAATCGGATTATAGTAAATACGGATTTTTCAAATATATCGACTCCTGCGCCACCTATCGGATTAATTCATCTTTCATTGCATTGTTTTGCATTGCATTGCATTGTCATCGGGTTCTGAGCCAAATGTGAAGTTTAAAGTCTTTAGGTCATACGTACATACAGAGCAAGTTAAATAAAAGCTTGTAATAAACAAATTTTTGTTTTTATTCTGTTATAAATTATTAACATTTTTTTTGTTTTTGAAGTGAAATTTCCTAATTGAATTGGACAGAGGTAAAAACGAAGCTAAAGGCACAGATGCAAATAAAGAGTCACAACTGAAAATGCGGATGTTTTAAATCATGATATAATGATCAACAATCACCCCGTTCTGTCTTAACTCACCTGAACTCACCACACCTCAACTTACCTCATCTATTCTCAAGTCAACTCATTTGAAGAGAAGTGAGGCATTCACCTGCTAGAAGCTAGAGCATAGCTTTAGTGAGCTCAAAACCATGTTTTCCGTTTAGTAATAAAAGTAGATAAATCTTTATCTTGCTTGCCGATGTCTAGAGGTTGAGCAGGCAATCGGAAGGACCGCTTCCACAATGCTTTCGTCCAGCTTCGCTTCATTCGTATGGAAGTTCATAGGGGTACCTCCTTTAAGCGTCTGCCTCCCGTGCACTTATCCCTCAGGATCATATGAGTGCAGAAACTGTCCGCTGGTGACCGGAATAGCGATAGTCCAAAAAAATATTGAACCCGTAAGTACAGGTGGTTGAAGAGAGGAGACGCTTTCAGGCGGCAAAGCTTGCGTTAACGTCAAAGCAAGTGCTGTTAGTTGTTTATTGAGATCGGAGGGGAATAGTGCAACATAAGAGGCCCAAGCAGTTGAAGCAAACAATTCCACTTGAGAGAGTTTCAGTGGGAATTTTTTTTTTTGATACTTTCACCGCGTGGCGCAAATCTTGCCTCGTCTAACTAACATTAGCTGCGTCTTTGCAAAGCTGCCTGAAAAGAGGCCTAAAGCAAACATTTCCCAGAAGAAAAACATGAAAAAATTGATTACTGAAATTAGCTGCCGTATGACCGACACCCGGAAAATGTAAATCGCCGCAAAGTTTTTATTCCATTTTTTATAATCTTCCTAAAAAAACTCCTCTCTCTTTTCATTTTGAAATACCATTTGAATTTATTCTTCAAAATTATGATTTACATCAAAAGGGAGACAATGATAAAAGTTGATTTCCAATTTGGCTGCTGCCGCTAAAAAATGCAAATAACTTTTTAACTTTTGTATGCAACATCAGTGGGAAAACTTTACAACATTTTCTGTTCGGTTTTTTTTTTGTCAGCCTCTTATGTTTTTCGTTTTTTTTCATTCAGTATTTTTTGGTGATTGCTACGCCAGAGGTTATTCCAGCAAATAGTTATCTATTGCTGTTTTTCGCCATCTCGTCTGGACACATAGAAAATTATTGCGTTGCCAATTTCAAATTTTCATTGCCTCATATTTCAATTTAGCTGGCGCGTGCAGCAATGTCACAACTTTTTCCGTCATATATGCACATATATTTTTTAGGCAATACAGCATCCCTTTTACATACGTATACACATGCATATACAGTCAAATATTTTAGCGTACGCTTCTTTACATCCTTTTTTGCATAACTTTTCCATTGAAATATCTAAAATATTGGCAAAGTTTTGTTGCAAAGTACCGGCGCGCGCTCATGTAACTCCCCTGCGGCTAAAGGGAATAAATGACAAAATTGCGAATGGCTTTTAACAATGATGACAGCCAGTAGCGAGCGGAAAATAAAAAATCTCTTCTAATAAAAAAAAAAAACTAAAGAGAATTCTACAAAAAGGGCTGCTGGCATGTGGTGTTCTATGGGGAGAGTTGGATAGCTCCACGAAATTCCCATGTAACACATTTCACTAATAAATTGGTCAAAATTATTCCCAACTCTATTACGGATGACCGACGACAGCCAGAGCGGCGGTAGCAGCAAGTTGCCTCTATAACAGTGGAACAACAATAACGCTGTATGTAAATATTGTGTACAACCAGTAGCCTAACAGAAAAACCAGCTAGGCAGCCAGCAAGCCCACCACTAACGCAACTATTTCATTGCTTTGCTTTTCACCACTCTTTGTTTCCACGTTGTGAGAGTTTTTTTGTTTTACTTCAGATTTTTGCATTTCAAGTCTCAATTGGCAAAAGCGCGTAGAAGTTGATCGGGCCTTAAGGGCATACTTGGCGTCAAAAACGCGCCAACAATAGTTTTGGAAACGAGAATTGATTTTTTATTACAGACAAATGGGTAATGCGTGCTGACATTTGATAGTTGGTTGCAAACTGCGAAATTTCGAAAACAAATTGGATTTGTCAAATTGTAATGAAAGTTGGATTTTTTAAGCACACTGGGCTGGGGTTAAACAGTGCTAAACATTTATTTTTGCAATGAATATACGCTGCCTAAACGAATACTAGCGAAAGGTTAAAAACGAAAATCCTTTTATGGTAAAATCTGCGCAGAAGTGTAACTAGAAAGCTGCCTGATTGGCAAGACAGCGCTACAATCCCACAGCACTTCCTTTAGAAGTGTGGCGGAGTGCAGAGCAGCTGTGAATTTGGTATATTTCAATAGTGATATATATCGGTACTGCGTAGCGGGCAACGAAGTGGCCGACAGGCTGGCCAAAGATTATGCTCTGTCGGAAAACATGCCGGCAGAAGAGGTGCCGATTTCCCTCCCAGCGATTAAACGGGAACTCGACCTGTCCATGATCCGGAAGGCGCAGAAGGCGTGCAACAAAACGCAAGGCTACAAGTTGTCCATTGTTAAGTGCAGAGAGTATGACATAATACTCACAAGGTTTTTACTTTCCCTCAAGGGGGAGTACGCCAGGCTACTAGTGAGGGTTCTAATTGGGCATTGCTTGCTGGAATCGCATGCCTATAAACTGGCTCTGAGAGAGGAGGAGACAGTGGAGCATATCCTCTGCAAGTCTTCTGTCCTTAGCAGACAGCGGTTTAGTCTACTGGGAGCAGGTTTTCTACCTAATCTGGAAGCCGCCGTCAAAGTAGGGTATAACAAGTTGTTCCAATTGACTGTCTAAAGTGGTTATCTGGTAATACGAGGGACTTTATTTGTCTTTTTCTACCTTCTCTTTAGCAAAAATACTGGAGCCCGTTTTTTCCCTGCGTAATTTAAGCAATTGGTGGTTGATCTTTTGAAACAACTCGAGAACCCAATTTCTCAAAGAGCACGAATGAAACAAAGGTACAACTAAACCTCAGAACTATCTAGCATTGCGAAATAAAATGGGACCTGATGGAATTTTAAATATAACACTGGCTGGAATTGGAATAACATCTACAAATATTTCTGTAGCTTATTCATGTAAATATNTTTGAAACAACTCGAGAACCCAATTTCTCAAAGAGCACGAATGAAACAAATGTACAACTAAACCTCAGAACTATCTAGCATTGCGAAATAAAATGGGACCTGATGGAATTTAAAATATAACACTGGCTGGAATTGAAATAACATCTACAAATATTTCTGTAGCTCTTTCATATAAGTAAACACACTGGGAGAAATCCTCGTAGCTACTATATGCGACAAGATATAAAAATTTAACTAGGAACAATATGGTACATCCGAAATCCAATTTGTATTATATAAAGCGAGGTCAGTGCCATCCAACCACATAGCAACAATCTTTGAATGTTTTGTTAAGCTCTGAATACCTTCACTCTAAAATAAACGAAATATTAAACGAAGCAGTTTCATTTGAGGCGTGAACCGCAAGACTCAACACGCTGATGGATTGGAAAAAAGTATGTACGTATGTAGATGAAATTAATCAGAGAAAGGCAGTTGAACCTATATTCAGCTTAATTTTTGACATATCCCTATAGTATGGTAGCAAAGAGGGCGACTTGAAATATCACCTGAAAATTCTTTCAAAGAAAAAGCAAGTCGCCTGTGTACGCCGACCGCACACTAAATTTGTCCGAGCTTTGTGCAATTCCAAAGGCAGAGGGAAGCGAATGAGCGAGCCTGCGTTTATAATGGCTTCACGATTGATTGGAAAAGTTAGAAGTATCCCTAGCAGAGAGGTGGCATATTGATTACTTTGTTTTTTGTATAACGTGAAGAAAAGCTTTATTGTGGTTTTGCGCGGTTGGTGGTTACTCTCAATTTCCACGGTATACGTCTTCGATTCAACCCAATTTTTTCTGCTTCACCCATAAGTACTTTGTGGCATTCAATTATGCCATAAACACCATTGTGGCAAGTATTTTCATACTAAATCATCCTTTGGGCCCGCTCATGTCAATGCAAACCGAGTGCAATTGTGGACACAGTTTCTTTTAACTTTGTGCTAAACAGAAAAATGCGCAACCAAAAAAAAGCAAAAGCAAAGTAACAAAAGTTAACAAGTGTAATATAGTGCGTCTGCCCGCAATGAAACAAGACACCAATACATAGTACTACTACGCATATTGCCACAATAAATCATAAACTCTCATTTCCTCTTTATTTCTGTGCGGCAAGTAAGAAGTAGATATTGATTTATGATCTTCACAGTTCCAACACCAGTGAATGGAGGAAAAACACATAGAAATGTATGCAGATAGCATTACATACAAGCAAACGCACATGTACATATATATGTACATGAAAATCAAAGCTGGTATACGGAGCTTTGCACTTTCTTTAGCCCTTCTCGATAAGGTCGCATTGGGTTCTATATGTTATATGGCTGTATGTATGTAAATGTTTCTAACCTAACCACAGAACGCAATCCAATTTCGTTAGTTATGTGAAATGTGACCGTTGTAAAGCCATATGCTGCTACACTCTTTCGCTTGAAGAAATTTGCAACTAAGGAAGCTAGTGGTAGTAGCATACATACGGGCGTATAAATGAAAATATTCTTCTCTAATGTCCTTAGGGTTAGCAGTCAAATGCTAATAGTGAACTCTCAATGCACGTCCACTAGCATATAGTTCTTGCACGTATACATACATACATGCACATGCAACACCGAAGTAGTTAACTATTTTATTAGCTATCTGAAGCTGTTGCTTCTGTTGTCTGCTTTTAGGCGTACCACATAGGAAATGACATTTCATTTTTGAGACGTTATTTGCCGAAAAGCTTTTAGTGTATTAAAAGATGCATGTGTTTTTTAATCGGAATTCATATTTCATTTATTATGCCTGGGAGCGGTGGGGTT